>NC_083582.1:76942726-77172726 GCF_027579695.1 Neoarius graeffei | reverse complement strand
GGGCAACATCACCCCGTCCCGTCATTGATTATTTAAACCAGAACGTCAAGGGCGTAGTATCTCATCTGTCCTGCCATCAAAACGACCCTGACGACCAAACGGAACTGAAACGTGACGATGTGAGAGAGAGAGGACCGACCTCCACCACTAACTGCCCACAACAGGAACATCAACAAAGGACTTAGTTT
Source organism: Neoarius graeffei (assembly GCF_027579695.1). Taxonomy (NCBI): domain Eukaryota; kingdom Metazoa; phylum Chordata; class Actinopteri; order Siluriformes; family Ariidae; genus Neoarius; species Neoarius graeffei. The sequence goes on along the minus strand of NC_083582.1, from coordinate 77,172,538 downwards.
TGTTCCCCGAGGGAAGATCGACCCAAAACATCCATCAGAACTGAATTCACATGATAAATGAGAGGAGATACAATTCTAGTCGGAAGGAAATGCGTTAAGGTGACATAATGACTCATTTGTTCGCAAAAAATTGACAGTACAATGACCGAGTGTTGTACAGAAGGTCGAGTTCTTCCAAATAAAACAATCAGAACTGAAATCCTTTGAGAACTGAGGGAGGGAGGAGACACGATTTAACTGAAAATAAACAAATTGTTTACAACAGGAAAATCAACACACAAACGACCATGTTTTGTTCCCCGAGGGAAGATCGACCCAAAACATCGATCAGAACTGGAATTGAATGAGAAATCAGAGAGGAGACACAATTCTAGTGAGAGACCTGGAAAATTCATTTATTTGGCCTAATTAGTAACTCGTTAGCAAAAAATTTGACAATCGGAACGGAAATCCGTGGAGAACTGACGGAGGAGATCTGTGGTTGGTTGAAGAGAGCAACTGGACTTGCTTGAAGATTCTTGAAAACGTTTCGCCTCTCATCCTAAAGGCTTCCTCAGTTCTGTCTGACTACCAGAAAACTGGCAGACATCTTAGCCAGAGAGGATCGTTCATTTTTGTCAACCTGGAACGACCATCACTGAACAGAGGTGGGTGTCTATGACATCTTTTATCAGCCGCCTACAATGCAGCCATCAGCATTCTGATTCGGATTCTATGATGATCCATGAGAGGATAAATACTGGATACTCCCTATTAGACAGACAGAACTGAGGAAGCCTCTAGGATGAGAGGCGAAACGTTTTCAAGAATCGTGAAGCAAGTCTAGTTGCTCTCTTCAACCAACCACAGATTACTATGTACCTGGACGACTGAGTTTCTTCACAGACGGAGGAGATACGATTTAACAGAATTGTGGATGACGGACGGATGACGGACACCACGGCAATCGGCTTTATGGACAGATGAGCTAATAATATTGACTGGCTTGTTTTCATGGTATATCAGATATATTCCATTCAGCTACCATGATATCGAACGAGTCAAATAAAAAAAAAAGCCATTATTATTATTATTATTATTATTATACATACACATTCCTTTTGGGTGTTCAACGCATCTTTCTCTTTCAAAATTCTCTCAAAATCTTCTGTATTTAACGAAGCAAACCTGGCGGCCATGTTTGTTTACAAATTGTCCCAGTTGCTCGCTAGTACAGAAGTTTTACGTCTCTGACGTGTGACGTCATGTTGTCTTGACAACCATGCAATATCGTAAACCATATTCAACGCTCATTCTCCATTGGGTAGAGTGACGTAATACATGTAGGATAAGCGATATGCTAACAATATTGCATGCTATCAAACCAAATGAATGAAACCCGCTAGAAGGGAATAGAGCACGTTTTTATTCCATGGAAAAAGTGTCCTGTATGGATAATAATTCCTGATAACAGATCACCTCGGTCATGTTTTATTCCTCACTCGGTGTACAGTGTCTGGTTGTGATACTAAGAATGTAAATATGTACAACAGGTAACAAGTACTTTTGTACAGTATTATCTTTTTATATTTAGATTATCATATTTATTTATACTACTCATGTTATCAACATATAATATACCATATTTTTCTTTATTTTAATTTTACATTCTATATTTTCCCTTCATTTTGTCACTTGATTTTATGGACCACAATGGAAATGAGTGTTTTCACTTTCTTGTGTCATCCATGTATTTTTAATGTATTTACAATTGTTTGTACGTATTTACATTGAATTTACTAAATAAAAAATCCAATCAATCAACAGAAAAGACATTTATTTAAACCTAAACTTAATTTTTCTATCACTTTCAAAGTCGTTACTGCACAAATGCACTGCATCAAAATCGTTAGGACGGATAACCTGCTCTGAATGTCCTTTTCATCTTTTGTGTGTTGATTTGACGTAGTAAACGTGCTGCGTCAATGAAGCGGACATACACTGAATAACACTAACAGAATAAAACATATCCCTTTAATAAGTTTAATAACCTGCAATAGGTCGTACAAAATGGCTGAACAGAAACAGCCCACACACAAACAGCGCTTATAACGTTTATAGCGTGAAACGTGATCTAGGTCACGGAGTGAAAAGATGCTGAACAAGAGATGTGCTGAAACTGTCAGCTATTGAACACAGCACGGAAGTCCCCTTGATGCGAAGTCCTCGAGCGCTCCCCATGAAAAGATCCTGTGCGTTTCACACAGAGATTCTGAACTCTTTTATCTGCCAGTGGGATGAGACACCGTGTCTGTCTTTCATCCTCGACAAACTGATGAACGTCCTCATAAAAGTCACGATAAAACTTCTGCTCTGTAAATGTTAAGCTATATGCAGTGATTGATGGAGGTATAAAGCAGCTCAGCCATGCATGGATGCAAAAAAAATAGCTAATTTAATAGGCTCAGACTTGCTTCGGGTAATTAAGAGTTGAAACGTGAAACGTTCACATCAGGTTAAACACATAGCTGTACACTTACTCACCAGTCAATACACATACAGCCACCTGCCCCATCCTGTCTACTCCAAGGCCTCACGGGTTCAGTCATCCACTCAGTCCAGTCATCAACTCCCCCCAGATCCACACTTGCTCAAACACTCTTCTCTATCCTGCGTTACCCTCGTCACAACCAGACTCCAAACTTCCGAGCTTCCAAACTTCCAACATCCCTCTTCCTCCCAACACTGGAGAAATTCTGTGCCTCTATAATCTTTTCTTCCTTCCAAAATTCGGTGGGAGTAAAAACCCAAAACGCAACAAATTCTTCCACCCCACATTGTTTGGCAAACAGTGCATCACAAATAAATCTCTGCACTGTGAGCCATGGACCGGCCCAACTATTGCTCATTCCAACAAAAGAAAAAATTGTACATCTAATTTTACAAACAAGATAAAAATTAAGCAGCATTAAATGGAAAGTTGGTATTAAAAAAAAAAAAAAACACGACGACGACAACCCTCTTGGTCTTGGTCCCATGACCTTACTATTACGGGGTTCTTTCATTACGAATATTATTACATGCCAGATAGAACCTTCTAAAACTAATGACACGGTCTGAGTTTTCACAAACACTACGTCGAAAGAAAATGGGGTGAACATTACAACTGAGAAAAGTGGTATCCAGAGGACAGACCGAGTTTGAAGGCTGTTATAAAGACAAACAGGCTTTTAAAGAATTATACAGTGAAGCATGGAGGTGGTAGCCTCACACTGAGAGTTACGCTTGGCCTATTGGTTGCTTCTCTGACTAATGCCCTCCTTACCTGCTTTCCGACTTTCTCCTCTCAGCAGAGTCGTCAAAGTCAAAGTCCCTCTCGCACCATGCCCTGGTCTTCCCAGGCAGTCTCTCGTCCCAGTACTAACCAGACCCTTAAGGTGCATTGGGCGCCGCCGATCTCTGCTTCTATGGCCCTCGGCCTCTCGTCTACACGGCTAGGGTTACAGTGGGTGGGGGGGGGTCCTCTGGTAACCATGAGGGTTTGACTCCTGACTCACATCTATATCATAGCGTGCCTTGCCAGATGGCAGTAGGTACCATTGTTATGATGGTCTTTGGTATGACCTGACCGCGAGAGGCGGACAGGCTAACCACTAGGCCAGCTTGTGGTATTATTATTATTATGTGTTTTATAACCAAACCCTCCTAATTGATAATTTTCCAGAACTTTACCCCAGACTTGTTTTGTTAGCGCTTCATTGGTGTTCATGATGCTGTTTGTTTGATAAGTTCTTTAACTAACACTGGGTTCTTCCAGGAACAGTTGTGTTTCTATAGAGATCATGTGACTCTTTAATTGCACACAAATTGTAATGCTACAAAAATGTGAAAAGGTGAACATAAACTACACTGACAATTTGGTTACTTGTTATAATACAGTTGTAGTCAGAAGTTTACATACATGTATATCATAGACATGAAGGTCATGGTCATGACAATATTGGGCTTTCAGTGATCTCTTTGAACTCTTCTTTTTCTATGGCAGAATGATTGAACAACATACATCTTTAAAAAAAAACAAGAATTTGGTGCAAAAGTATTCATTATTCATTTATTTTGGGTTTCAAGACATGAAATCAACACACAGTCAAAACTATACAAACACTCAGATTATTAATTCGCCGGTTCCAAAACGTCTTTTCACTTGCCATGGCCAAGGCCTCTTAACTTCCTGTTAGTGATCATGATCAGCTACAGCCAATAGCTTCTATGTTCTGTGCACAACATAAAAAGGGTTTGTTTGACAAGTACAAGTTATTGGGAGGTGTAGCTACTTTGCCAAGGTCTGGAAGAAGACCCAAACTGTTCCCCTCAGCTGAGAGGAAATTGGTTCAAATGGTCAGGAACCACCAAGGCACAGACCTGCCATGAACAGGAAGCTGCTGGAACACCAGTGTCACTGTCTACAGTCGAGCGAGTTTAACATCACCAAGGACTGAGAGGAAAAAACACACACATTTCTCCAAAATCGACACCTTCAAACTCGATTAAAGTTTGCATCTGACCACATAGACAAAGAGTCTGCTGGAGGAAAATTTTAAGCTCAGACAAGACAAAGATTGAGTTTGAGTTTGACCACAGTGACCAGAGGTATGTACAGAGGAGTAAAGGTGAGGCGTTCAACCCCAAGAAAACAATACCAACTGTTAAGCAACTGATTAAACAAAGTGGATGGAATAATGAAGAAGGAGGACTACCTCAGAATTCTTCAGAAGAACTTCAAACCATCAGCGAGACAGTTGAAACGTGGACTTAATTAGGTGTTCCAACAAGACAATGATGTCAAACACACAAAGTTGGTTGTGGAACAGATAAAGCAGACGAATGTTAAGCTTTTGGAACGGCCTTCCCAAAGTCCTGACCTCAACCCTATTGAAAATATGTGGACTTTGCTTAAAAGTCGGGTGTGTACCAGGAAACCAACAAATTTATTTGAACTCTACCAATTCTGCCAAGAAGACAGACCAAATATCCAACCTGAATTTTGCCAGAAGCTTGTTGATGGTGACCAAAAGTATCTGCTCAAGGAGAAACTTGTTAAGGGCTATTTAACTAAATATTAATTATGCTGTATGTACTGTACATCCTTAACATTCTGACCCTGTTTAGATTTCAGAAAACCCAAAATAGATAAAACCCTTGTGCATGTTTTGACATGTGCCAGTAATCGGTCAGATGATGTGACAGCACAGCTTTGATAAGACTCGTTTCTGATCGTGGATGTGCATTAAATTCTTCAATTGTGATTCCTATAAAGCATTTCCAGTCAAAAATTCAATGCCAGGTGTAAATGAGTGCATCCGGTGGCGTACCGTGGAACCACGCTGGAACATAAACATGACAAAGAGTGTAAATAACGGTTAAGGTTAAACCTATGTTTATGCAGCAGCTGTACAGTGTTAACCTGAGGGTGTGACTGTTAGCTACATCAAAATGATTTTCATGATATCAGTCAGTTATGACAAAGTAAAACATGTACAGACTTGAGTTTTTAAACACGCAAGATAACACCCACTAAATGTCCTGAAATTGGAAAATAGTAGACGTGTTCTCAGACCCATCCTTCCTCTTTGGGTTTTGGTGTTCTTCACCAGTGCTGCCTGCGATCTGTTTATCGAAGCTGAATCCCGAATTAAAAATCAATCAAATCAATCAAGGTTTCTTTAGGAAGTCCAGCAAGAAGCTTTACATGTCCAAAGTAATATCATTTGACAGAATATCTGTATAATACATATATTAGAGTCTAATAAATGTTAGGCAGTTACAATGGTATAAAACATGAAAATGTCAGCAGATAGCATTTCAAAAATCTTCAAAAACCATTTCATTAGTAGAATAAAAAAAAAGAAAAACATCATGGATGGACCCTTTTTCATGACACTCCCTTGAGGCTACGAGATATCAATACGCCATTTTAATACAGTGGACTGGAAAATATTTACATGTGATTAAAATGCGACATGATTTGAATGTGGATGGCGCCTCGTTTCCCAGCTGAGAAGTTTTTTATCATCATTATTTCATAATGGGACTTGACCTCATGGTTACCATTGAAAAATTTCACATCAGAAGGGTCTGTTTATATACAGCATTTATATCCACAGGTTCTATTTACATAAGGGGAAGATATGGCCTAATGGTTAGAGAAACAGTTTTGGGACCAAAAGGTTGCTGGTTCAATTCCCTGGATCAGCAGGACTGGCTGAAGAGACTGCTCCAAGACTGAAGAGACTGCTCCAACTGCTCCGGCAAAGACATGCGGTTAGGTTAACATGGGGCAGCCATGGCCTGAAGGTTGGGCTGACGTGCCCTTGAGTGCCCCAACTGCTCCCTGGGCGCTGTGGTATAGCGCTGCCCACTGCTCTGGGTGTGTGTGTGCGCTCATTGTTCACTTGTGTGGTCGTGTGTGTGTTCACTGCTTCAGATGGGTTAAATGCAGAGTGTATGTGTGACAAATAAAAGTTTGGCAAGTGTGGTGGCATACCTTGTGTCTGATTAGCCAAAGAAAACCTGATGAAGTGAAATCAGTTCGGACGGTGCCCACCCATAAAAAATAAAATAAATAATCTACATAAACATAACTGTCAGTCCTTGACTTGCCTTAAATGACAAATGAATGTGAAAGATCCACTAAATCACAATTAACCTCCTGATTATTACCAGAAAGGCAACATCAGAGGTCACTAGTTTTCTACAGAACACCTTGAAACGTTACCATTTAAAAAAGAAAAAAAAAATGCAAATATGTATATATTTTTTTCCTTTGGTTGGTTTGTGTTACATACTGTACATATCAAGTCACTGCATTCCAAAAATTGCACTATATAAAAAACCATCCATCCATTATCCGTAACCACTTATCCTGTGCAGGGTCGCAGGCGAGCTGGATCCTATCCCAGCTGACTACGGGTGAAAGGCGGGGTACACCCTGGACAAGTCGTCAGGTCATCACAGGGCTGACACATAGACACAGACAACCATTCACACTCACATTCACACCTACGCTCAATTTAGAGTCACCAGTTAACCTAACCTGCATGTCTTTGGACTGTGGGGGAAACCGGAGCACCCGGAGGAAACCCACGCGGACACGGGGAGAACATGCAAACTCCACACAGAAAGGCCCTCGCCGGCCACGGGGCTCGAACCCAGGACCTTCTTGCTGTGAGGCGACAGCGCTAACCACTACACCACCATGCCGCCTAAAAATTAAACCATAATAGACAGACAGACAGACAGAATAAAACCACCACCAATCCACCTTTTGGCATATTTTTTTAGAAGGTGGGAGAAAACCAGAAAACCCTGAGAACATGATAAACCCCACACAGACAGTAACCCGAGATTGTGACGTGGCAGTGAATGTGATAAACATGTGATATACTAACATGTATTAGTCTGGCTAACGCGACTTCAAAGCTCTGCGAGCATTTGGTCTGGCCAAGCTATTAAGCCAAACCGTTTCCCAGAGCCCGTGGTTGACCCGCTTCCCTGAAATGCCTCAGTTTGCTATTGGTTGAAGCCAGAAAAGGCTGTGATGAAGCTTAAACCAATCACATCACTCTTTCCTCTGACGTATGTGACGCGACGGGGCTAACTGGTAGATTAAACTCTTACCGAAGCCGGTCGGGAGCAAGGCGAAAACGTCCTTCCTTTCAATAAATACCTCCAGGGCTGCTCTTTGCTCCGTTTTCAATGAGAACTTCCCGCTGAATGCTTTCAATACAGCATCTACCGCTGTGTTAAAGGCTTGCCGCTGCTCCATGTTCGTAATGTTTCTAGTGAATGAAGCGCTTCCGGCATAGATTCTGTAAACAATCTATGGCTTCCGGTCGCAGTTCTACTACGTCACTGCCTTGAACACGCCTCTACCCAGGGCCGTTGGAGATGCTCAAAGTTGATTGGTTCCCGATTTTTCGGGAGCTTGGAAATGCTGTAGATAGCCTGCCTGGCCAGACTAAGCTCGGAACAGGCCCTCGTGTTGCGTCACGCTTAGGATGGGCGGGCCCAGGCTAAACATGTATGCCTCCTCAATTAATGCCGCTCGCCTCTTTGCCTAATTTCACACTATTTTCTTGTTTTTATACACTTTATTGTTTGGATTGTTCTTCATTACCTTGAAATTCTTTCTATTTGTCGATCCACTGTAAAACGTGTATATAAAAAAAGTTATTGGGGGGAATTTTTGCATTCAACCCTGTATGGTATAGAGCATGTTCAAACTGATATACACTTCACCATATAACAGTGCTGGATGTACGCTGGCCTTGGACAGATGGACAGCAAATTTTGTGCATGCTTGAGACCTCGACCCACTCCCAAAGGCCTGATCACAGAGCCTGTTGTGCTGTGACAGAGCCTCCCTATAAATCTGCATGCCATAGCCAGCGGGCAGCGGGCACTCTATCTACAGACGCCTGCCTGAACTTTACAAATCACAACAGAGGATGGAAAAGACGTGGCACTGAAATGGCTGCTGTGGGCCTTTTTAAAAAGAGTTCAAGTTTCAACATGATCCAACATTCCAGACATTGCTCACCCACCCTGTGTTTCACTCACTCTCTATCTCCTTTACACACACACACACACACACACACACACACACACACACACACACACACACTAACACAAACAGTCTTTGTATCAATCAACAGTGGTCTTTTCTCTCTGGATGCTGTGCTGTATCGTATGTGGGCATCTCTCTGTCAAATGGGCCGCAGTCAATTAAAGTTCGCTTGGTACAGAAACGCACACACTAGGAACATAGTGATGATGGGACCTAAACCTAATACCAACCCATTTACTTCCTGTTGTAGGGGTGTTAAGTACCCTGGTGATGCCGAAACACTCTCCTGTATCTACAACGCTCAAAGATAAAGAGAGTGGAAGGACAGGGTGGATTTAACACGTGGAATTCAAACAGCTTGACAGTATGCTATGGGCTCAATGCAAATACGTACAAGTCAGTGCAACATGGGTCAGTTGGTCAGTTAGGTACTCAAATAGTTAGTTAATATCATTAGTTAGTCAGTAAAATGGTTGGTTGGTTGGTTGGTTGGTTGGTTGGTTGGTTGGTTGGCCGGCCAAGCAATTAATTAGTCAGTCAATTAGCCATTTAATTTTTTTCATTATTTATTAGCTCGTTCAGCCGACAGGCGATGAGTTTATTCCATCATGTGTTGTCCGTCATCTGTCTGGCGTCGTCCATATTTTACGGAAATCGCTTCTTCTCCCTCAAGTCTTCACTGATTTTTATTCTTTTTGGCAGGAAGGTGGGTCTGCCTGGGATGCATATAGCTTCTACCCAAATTTGCATAATTGCAATTAATAATAAAGATATGGAGTAATTAATTAATCCCTAACCAGCAGTTTCCACACAAATCGCTTCTTCTCCTTCAATTCTTCACCAATTTTGATTCTTTCTGGCATGAAGGTAGGGGAACCTAGGGTGCATAGAACTACTACGCAGATTTGCTTCATTACAATTATTAATCAAGTTATGGACTAATTAAGCCTTAATGAGCAGTTCAGCAAAAATCACTTCTTCTCGGTCAATTCCTCAACATTTTGGATTCTTTCTGGTAAATAGGTCGGGATTCCTAGGGTGGATATCGCTTCTATATACAGCTTGTATAGAGTCTGCAACATTTATTGCGCAAGATGGCCCACTTTAGATCGTTCCTTCTGGACTAGACAGGGCCGGAGTGAGCTACGCTGTCACTGATGGTCTTGTTTAGCTTTGCCTGAGGGTAAACAAATTTAAAATAATTTTACAACAATAATAATAAGGCAGGGAAACCACAACAGCTAAAGCGAATTACTGCAAACCCGTACATAAAACTAAGATTGCATGATGATGACAACTAGCTTAGTAACAACATATAAATATTTAAAAACAACAAGTTAAAGGCCTAATAAGGCTACGTGTAGAATTGCACTTAATACATCTTGTTCTCCATGTCCGTGGATCGTCAGGGTTGGAAGCAGACTGCAAGCATAAGGTGTGATACTGCAGGAGGACGGACTTGTAGGAGGACAGTGTGAGTTTGAGTTGGTGAGTTTCTTGTAGTAGTGTGTTCCAAATTCTCATTGTTTTTATCAGGAATGATCTTTGAGATGTGGAGGTCCTGCAGAACGGCTGTTTGTACTGTACATGACTCCAGCTGTACTGTTCTTACGATTTCTTGTCGCTTTAGTGGAACTAACAGCAGATGGCAGGACTTGGGGATCAATTTTGGCTAACTCAGTGACGATCTTGAAGAATAGCACCATGTTGAGATAATCTGTCGGGTCGTCAGTCAGTTAGTTATTTACAGTCATGGGAAAAATAAAGTACATCCTCCTTCAATTCTATGATCTATGATTCTATGATTCTACTAAATCCCAATCGTGTGGCTGTCACTGACCTCTATAAACTTCTATAGTGGGCCAGAATTTCTCCAAACGACACGACAGACTGGACTGATCAACTCTAACAGAAAATGTTTCCTTCAAGTTATTGTTGCTAAAGTTGGTTCTACTGTACGTTACTGCATTAACACACAGGGTGTACTTATTTTTCCCCACTTTGTTTCTGAATGTTGGACTTTTTTTTTTTCAAAAATATGACTACATATTGAAATCTGCTGATGTTTTTGGTCACGTGAGGTTAGTTATTTCTTGAAAAAAAAAAAGTCAGTGAGGGCCATACAATTGTTATTTAGGTGCTGATAAATAAAAACAGAACTGAAGGAGGGTGAACTTTCTTTTTCCCGTGACTGTATCTAGTCAGTCAACAAGGTATTTTTTGTTTCTTTGTTTATTTGTTTAGCTAGATAGTCAACCAGTTAGTTAATTATGCATTTAATCAGTAAATCAATGAGCCGGACAATTAGTTATTAGTTATCTAGTCGGTCAACAAGTTAATTATTTTTAATCAGTCAGTCAGTTCGGAAAGTGAAAGTCCTTCCCATGCCAGGATCTGGTCTTCCCAGGCAGTCTCTCGTCTCAGTACTAACCAGACCCTTAAGGCGCATTGAGCGGCGCCGATCTCCACTTCTATAGCCCTCGGCCTCTCGCCTATTATACAGCTAGGGTTACAGTGGGGGGGCGGGTCCTCTGGTAACCGCGAGGAGTTTGACTCCCCACTCGCATCTGTATCGCAGCGTGCCTCACCGGACGGCAGTAGGTACCATTTTTATGATGGTCTTTGGTACGACCCGATTTCAAGTAGAACTCGGGATCTCCCGGTCAAGAGGCGAACATGATAACCACTAGACCAGCTCGCGGTAGTCAATCAGTTAGTCAGTCACTAACTATTAACACTAACTACACCTGTGCTGCATGCATGTTCTATTAACCATCCCCAAACAAGAATTTGGAACTGTCACATATGATAACGGGCCAAACGGTTCAGGTTTAAAACGCCTCTCAACCTGCAGACATAACATTTCATCCCACATCAGCAGCTCAAACGTAATCTGAGAAAAACCTTGAATCTGACAATTTTACTCACAACATTTTCAAACCATTGTCTATGCCATAGTGGAGCAAAATGTCCTCAAAAGATATACAAGTTCTTTTTGAGTAAACAAATGATTGAGTGTTAACAGTGATTCTGTTCCTTTCATCATTTCAAGCACTTCGGAAGCTTTAGGGGTTTTACTCAAACACCCAACTGGCAGTCCTGAGATTTGAGCTTCCATTTGCAAACGCGCAACTATATAGAGGACCAGGCGAAAGTTTCAAAAGACACACCTGCTAATTCAGTGGGGTTTTTTCTTTATTTTTATTGATTAAAGGTCACTTCATGTCTTAAAGCAGGGGTTCTCAACCTTTTCGGCTTTAAGGCCCACCTATTCAGACTCATAACGAGTCGGGGCCCATTAAAAAAGATCCCTGATTATTTTGGCTCATCTTTTCTATTAGAATCTAATAATCTACTGTAAAGTGTATTAATGGAATACAACATCACTCCCTGTTACAGATCTGAATCCAGGAATTAAATAAATGCAATTAAAACAAACTGCTTTTAATTGTAGGTATTGTATTTAAAACTGTATGGCTGTGCCAGAAGCCAAACCCATGCCTGCAGGGCATTCTCACTCAAAAGGAATTAATGATCCAAAAGTGGAGTCTGGTCCATTAACACAAGAACTTATTGCCATGTTTGTGTTCAGCAAACAAGCAAGTTATTAAAACCAAGAGGTGGATATAGAAACCACTCAATGGGATTCGATCCTTACACGCTAACAAAGAAGAATTTTTCCTATGAAAGAAAATTTTTCATGAAGCTGGTTAAGATAATGACAATAGTGTGCAAAGCGTCATCAAGGGAAACAGTGGCTACTTTGAAGAATCTAAAAGATCAAACACTTTTGTTGATCGCATAATTCCACATATGTTCCATGTGTTATTTCATAGTTTTGATGTCTTCAGTATTGTTCTACAATGTAGAAACTAGTCAAAGTATCTTGAGCTACTTTACAGCATGAAACGCTGAGAAGCTGGGTTGGATTCCACATCTGCTGGTTGGGATATGAAGTGAGGCGGAGAGTAATTCCTTATCCATACATAGCCAGCTTGAGTGTCAGTGCTGGCTTACTGCCCAGAGCAGCGACTAAATCCATGAGGATGTGTGGTTGTGTGATTATGCTGTCTCAATAAATACTGCGACTCACTTCATCGCTCACACTTCCTACTTAAACACAAGAATAGCAACCAAAGGAAATTACGTGTGAGTTGGATTCCAGTCTGCGCTGAGATTTAAAGGATCATTTTTACACACCTCTGCTGCCTGACAGGTAAACACCTCCTGCTTCCGCAAACCAGCCTTACCTCAGGGTGGAAAATACACCAGAACGTCACGGACGTAGTAACTCATCTGGCCGGCCATCAAAACGGCCCTGACGACAAAAACATCAAACAGAACCGAAACGTGACGATGTGAGAGAGAGAGGACCGACCTCCACCACGAACTCCTTACAACAGGAACATCAACAAAGGACTCAATTTTGTTCCCCGAGGGAAAATCGACCCAAAACATCCATCAGAACTGAATTTGGATGATAAATGAGAGAGGATACAATTCTCGTCAGAAGAAAGTGTTAAGTGACCTAATGCATGGTTTTCCCCAAAGCGTTTTAGCGTATCGGGCCCGATACGCTCGCTCTGCCTGCCGATACGCTTAGTCACTTTAGTTAAAATCCGATACGCTTAGATTTATAGCGATACGTTAAATTTCCTACCCACAAGTAACTTGATACATAGGAGAGCAAATAACAGATCCATTTACATACTGATTGATATGTGTGTTAAACGAGCGCTCTTTTTTCCAATGTTTGTGTTGATTCTGTCAAAGTAATATGTCCGAGTGGTATGATGTAAACAAACTAATCTGTTGGCTGTGTCAAGATGACGTGTTCAAACCGTCCAATAAAAATATCGAAAAAAAACGTCAGACATCCTGGAATTTTCTGATTCATTATAAGCGATCTCATTGGCTGCCGATGTCGTCCCCCACCGGACGGACAAAGCCGACTGATTTTAATCACAAAAGTTTGACCTCGTCTATCATCATTATGGCTTCGATCAAAGATTGGTTGACTAAACGTCAACAAACCCACGTGAGTGATGGCGCACAAACCCAGACAACTGTCACAATAAATTAATTAATCAATCACAGTGTGATGTCACTGGGATCCATTTAACAAAAGAAGGCTCCGGATTATTCTTTTGTTAAAGGCTCACAGCGACATCACACTGACAAATACGCTCATCATTATTATTCGCAATTATGCTACATTTGACACCAGTTAACAAATTCTCTTCATGAATGTGTTTATAAGTACATAAACTTTCTGCAAACTTAAATGTATGAATTAAGTTAAGCTTTCTTTTCCTTTAAATATGTTTTAATCTTAATCTAGTCCATTTAATAACGTGCCAAAATTTAAGCTTTATAATATGCAGTTGCCTTACTTTTCTTTTCAGTGCATCTTAGTTATACTGTACATACACTACCGTTCAAAAGTTTGGGGTCACTTTGAAATGTCCTTATTTTTGAAAGAAAAGCACTGTTCTTTTCAATGAAGATCACTTTAAACTAATCAGAAATCCACTCTATACATTGCTAATGTGGTAAATGACTATTCTAGCTGCAAATGTCTGGTTTTTGGTGCAATATCTCCATAGGTGTATAGAGGCCCATTTCCAGCAACTCTCACTCCAGTGTTCTAATGGTACAATGTGTTTGCTCATTGCCTCAGAAGGCTAATGGATGATTAGAAAACCCTTGTACAATCATGTTAGCACAGCTGAAAACAGTTGAGCTCTTTAGAGAAGCTATAAAACTGACCTTCCTTTGAGCAGATTGAGTTTCTGGAGCATCACATTTGTGGGGTCGATTAAATGCTCAAAATGGCCAGAAAAATGTCTTGACTATATTTTCTATTCATTTTACAACTTATGGTGGTAAATAAAAGTGTGACTTTTCATGGAAAACACAGAATTGTCTGGGTGACCCCAAACTTTTGAACGGTAGTGTATATTACGGTAATTGCATCAGAAACATTCTAAATCATTACAGTTATAGTAATACAGCAACTTATTTTAAGGTGGCGGGTCTTAGGTTCAGATCCCTTTGTGATCAACAGGAGGTCATGATGATCGAGTCTCTTCATTGGATTGCATAAGATGGAGCAAGCCACTGTTCATATTTTCATGCACATTTTTGTTACAGCACGACTTGATCATAGGTAATTAAGGGATCCCGTAGATTTTCAATCGATCCTAGACCTCAGTAATCGATAACAAAACAGTTTAACTTGCATGTTGAACTTTAAAGGGGTCCAAAATATAACATATACGGTTGCTGATGTGACAAAGTAACGTATTCATAAGTATTCTATCAAATTTATGTACTAGAAAACAACGAAATATCTTGGTAATTGTAAATATAATACTTTATTAATAGTCGGTACGCTAAACCGCACAAGAGTCGCCATTTTTAAAAGACCGTGACGTCAGCCCTACCCACTGCACTAGTGGAACTCGTGTAATCATGGCGTCGGGCGCATCAAGTGAAAGCGACAGCTCTGTCGAATCGTACGAAGAGATCCTGCAAGACACACTGCAAGCAGGCTATGGCTTAGAAGGGTACCAGTTTGAACCTAAGAGAGGTACTCTCAACTCCGGTGATGACGAAATAAGAGAAGAAAGCTCGGATGACGGCGAGGATGAGACCGATACTGATGCTGAGCGTGGGGCAGAGCGTCTGCGTGCAGGTGACACGGCGTGGTGCTCGTGCGGAAAATGTAACGTGGAGTTGCTCACGAGTCCAGCAGAATTTATTTGCTGCAATGAGATAGGCGCCACCCGTGGACTTGCGAAATCGTCGCAAGAGGCAGAAACAAGTATTTCCAACCTCAATGAGCCATATTGTTTATTTACAACTGGGCACATACATACGTCATAAGTGTTACGCAGAGAAAATTAAGGTGCATTCTGATTGGATAAAATTAATATCATGGTGGGCTGTTCAAACTGCAAAAATAGTTTGCTCGAGCTACTTTCAAAACACTAACTTTCCAACCTTAGAACAAAAAACTTTTGTAAGTCTTGAATAAGGTTCGTCATTGTGTGTTTTATTGTTACTCTATATATTGCCCTCTGTTCCCCTTTAAGGTGAAATTTCAAATGTGTTTACATTAATACTATTTAGGCCAGAAATCACTGAAACACTGGTAAAATCGATCCTATAATCATCATGGATCTAAAACCTCTCAGAGACCCTGAAAATGCACCTGAGAGCATCCATTTTCAAAACATTTTCCGGGGGGGGGCCACGCCCCCGGACCCCCCAGTTTCACTTTGTGCCTTCGGTGCTCACTTTCACGCTCAATTGTCTGTGTATTATCATGCCAGAATTTAGGGCTTTCATTTTTTTCTGGGGAAAACACTGTAATGACTAATTCGTTAACAGAAAATTGACAATACAATGACCGAGTGTTGTGCAGAAGGTCGAGTTCTTTCAAATAAAACGATCAGAACTGAAATCCTTTGAGAACTGAAGGAGATACGATTTAACTGAAAATAAACAAATTGTTCACAACAGGAAAATCAACAAAGAAGAAGATGACCAAGTGTTGTTCCTCGATGGAAGATCGACCCAAAACATCGATCGGAACTGGAATTGAATGAGAAATCAGAGAGGAGATACAATTCTAGTGAGAGACCTGGAAAAAAAAAATTCATTAATTTGGCCTAATTAGTCACTCGTTAGCAAAAAATGAGACAAAACAACGACCAAGTTTTGTGTGGAGTGATGAGTTCTTTCAAACAAAACAATCGGAACGGAAACCTGTGGAGAACTGACAGAGGAGATACCATTTAACTGAATTGTGGACGACGGACGCCACGCCACGCCACGCCGCTCGGCCTTATGGACAGATGAGCTAATAACAAGGTTTATCAGTTACTTTATGAGAAAAAAAGGGGAAAATTCGCACTAATTCGCTTCATGTTTAAAATCAACATGTCTTATCTGGTTTGGAGAGTTACTTAAAAGCGGTAATGTGAATCTCATCTCATCTCATTATCTGTAGCCGCTTTATCCTGTTCTACAGGGTCGCAGGCGAGCTGGAGCCTATCCCAGCTGACTACGGGCGAAAGGCGGGGTTCACCCTGGACAAGTCGCCAGGTCATCACAGGGCTGACACATAGACACAGACAACCATTCACACTCACACTCACACCTACGCTCAATTTAGAGTCACCAGTTAACCTAACCTGCATGTCTTTGGACTGTGGGGGAAACCGGAGCACCCGGAGGAAACCCACGCGGACACGGGGAGAACATGCAAACTCCGCACAGAAAGGCCCTCGCCGGCCACGGGGCTCGAACCCAGGACCTTCTTGCTGTGAGGCGACAGCGCTAACCACTACACCACCGTGCCGCCCTAATGTGAATCTCAACTATGAAAAAAAAAAAATACTCCAAATTGTCTTATTTATAAATTTATTTATTGCTAGCAACTTATACACACAAGTAGCTTTTAAACAATGAATACTATATAGCGAGACCTTCACGAAGTCAACCTCCTCGCTTGTGGCTGGGTCGAAATCTTCACTTCCTTCCACTTCACACTGCAGAACTTTACTCCTTTACGGTTGTGACAAATTGACAACAACACTACAAGATTAACATTCGCTACCAAAGAAACATCTCAGCCATTTGACGCTTCCTTGGTCCGACCGTGAACTGATCATCACCTGCAAGAGAACATGACGCTCTGAAGTCTGAGATGAGAATAATCAGAAAGTGAAGCACATTTTGTTTATAAAGACGAAATCAGAAGTCCTTGTTGTGAAAAAGAGGACTGGGGGCATGATGATATTGTCCATCCATGAGTTCTAACAGTGTTTTCACAGTGACATTACCTCCAGCAAAACAGGAAAGGGGTCATTATTCTTTCCCCAGTCGAAAACAATGGGTTTCTTAACCAAGCCATCTGGACCATGATGGAAAGCATTCCTTAAGTGGAAACAAAAAATTTCCTTCACCATATTTCTGTGATTTAAATCGACTGTATGAGGTCATATACAACAACAACAAAATATGAAGCAACAGTAACCTACTGTACTGTAACGTCAACCTACTTTAAAAGCAGGAAGTGTTTGTACTGAAAGCTGTGTTTATATGTCACCAAGCACAGTTAACACATGAATACGGCAGGTTTGGATGTGAAAAGAAATCTGCACCATTAAAGGAGCACATGTTCATTAAATATGCATTAAACGTGTTCTCGACATGGCTGGCCGTGTTATTCGAATGGTTGTGAATTGTTGAACCTTCCCCACCGCCTGTATTTCAGCACAGGATGGTGAGATGTTTGCTCTGCCTGGCCCAGATGGAGTGCATGCATAATGGCCATAGTGATATATGAAGCTCACAGGCTGTGTAAACACAACTAACTCTCCGTCACCGATCCTCTGACGTGGTATGGTCGCAGCAGGAAGTGAAGGGAATGAACAGCACACATGGCTGGAAAGAAAGACAAAGATAAGAAAAAGCAATCCCCAAAGAAAAAGATAACTCCCTTTGCTGCATTGTGATGGCAAGAAAAGAAATGGAGAATTAAGAGTTTACTGACATTAAAGAAAACGCAAAACTAAAAGTTTTATTCATCTGAAGTATCTTGCATAATTGTGGAATTGGATGGAGACGATTTTTTACAAAAATTCAGCTTGTGGTTTGGGTTTGTGGTTTTGAACCACTCCAGTATATGCTTCGGATTGCTGTCCTGTTTGAAGGTGAACTCCTGTAGACTGGAACAGGTTTTCTTCTAGTAATGCTCTACCTTTAGCTTCATCTATTTTCCTATTCCATGCTCACGAACAGCATTTCCACAACAGGATGCTCCCGTCACCATGCTTCACTGTTTGGATAGTGTTCTCACTCATGGATTTCTGTCAAACATAGTTCTATTTCATAAAATTCTTGACATGCAAGCTTTTAGAGAGGCCAGGGTGTGATTGTCCTTTGAAAAACGTCTCACATCTGAGTTGAGTTCATTCAGAGATAACCCTGGCCTCCTGATTGCTTCTCGGACTAATACCTTCTTTACCTGATCATCGCCCTTTGGTGGACAGTCTCCTCGAGGCAGAATAGTGGTTGTGCCATATTCTTTCCATTTTTAATGATGGATTTCTTGACGCTCTGACTGATTTTCAAAGTTAGGATTATTAGCTCATCCGGCCAGCAGGCGATGAGTTTACGCCATCATGTGTTGTATGTCGTCCAGCTTCCATCCGGCGTCGTCCACATTTCACAAAAATTGCTTCTTCTCTCTCAATCCTTCACCAATTTTTATTCTTTTTGGCAGGAAGGCAGGTCTGCCTGGGGTGCATATAGCTTCTACCCAAATTTGCATAATTAGTCCTCAAAAAAAAATCTCCCAGCCTTACTTGCCCAATGGGCGAGCAACACCCAAAACGCACTCGCCTGAAAAACAATTCCACTTGCCCAGAACTATATTTTATTTTGGAGAGGACAGAATGCAGTTGATTTTTTTTAATATAGCTGAAGCAGCATAATTACGATAAATCCACAAAACCATAACACCAATATATGCAGACACATTCAGAAAGAAAAGTTCTAGTAGCAGAGGAATTAATAATTTAGGGTATATTAAGCTGTAGAGTTTTGAAAGAGTATAATAATAATAATAATAATAATAATAATAATAATAATAATAATAACAACGCTGGAGCTTTGTTTCTGTCATCAGAGGAACTCAGTCCTGTGCAAAATGCCATCGTGGAATCAGAGTGTAGAAATGAACCTACAGTTCGACAGAGTTCTACACAAACACACTGAACTTTACAACAGCCGCACGCATGTGAAACGGAAATAAATCAACTAAGGCAGGAAACACTATTTTGGATAAAATTGTTATTGTCCGTTACACACTGATCAACCTGTGTGACTCAGCTGTGCCTCTGAATCGAGAATTAATGAAAAGGGAACTGAACATTAACCGTTTACTGAAATTATTCTTTCAAGGCTGATTATAGTTACTGTATGACTACAGCTACAACTGGAATGCGCTGATTCTGTTAGTGTTTGTAATTATTGTACCGACTACTATTAGATTAAATTAAAACCTTACGTTATTGTTTGAAAGTCTAGAGCAAGATATTCTGTTATTTTACAAATAACACTTCAGATATTGTTTTAACAATAATAAGCATCACTGTATAAATGATAGAGTGCAGATAGCTGTGTAACTACATGTCCTTGGGGTTGATGAGACATGGACGAGTGGGAATAAGATCCAGCCCACAGTTCAGGTCAGAGCCCTTTGAGAGTAAATGCTTTGGCTTTCATAACATTCTGTTCCCAAAAGCTGATGTCGGGAAAAATTCTTTACACAAAGAAGGTTTTCTTGCTCCTGTAGTTTTTTAAAACCGTTCTTCTGTGTCGGGACTCTTCGGGGAAAAGGAATGCATATTCCAACATGTAGCTAATGCTAACGCTAGGCCACAAATCTGCACCATCATGGCAGTCGTTTCGAGGAATTTTTATACAGGTCAGAACCGCAAATAAACTCTAATTTCCACGTATATCTATCCTTCACTTCTTTCTGACTAAGATTGTCCAAGTAATCCGGTAGTAGAGCTTTTTTAGCTGCAGTTTTCTTCAGACAACAGCAACAGAAGCCGGACATCTCCGCTTAGCTTCAGTCTGTGAACAGCCAATCAGCGGGTCCCGTATGTGTTTTACAATTTTTATGTCACGATTTACAACCAATGGGAGACGCCCTTTGTCAGCTGTCCACCAATCACAGGTCCCCGTGCCACGATGGTGGTATGTTGATGCATATTTACAAAATAAAAATATCATTACAAAATATATGAAACTATCAAAAACAATTAAAAAATTGTAATTATACACACACACACACACACACACACACACACACACACAGAGTATATATGCACACTGGTTAGAGGTAAGGAGCATTATTCAGTGATATTGTTTATTATTAACTCCAGTCGTGACATAAATGTTCCAAGTTGGACACCTGCCCGCTTCAACCGCGCTGCTGGCACATGATGTCCTTGACCCTCGTCACCCTTAGCCAACTGATATAATTACGTCATTACGTGGACCCCTCTGAACCGAGCTTTTCCTGTACACTTGAACATACGCATACTTCGATGAATTATAACCAAAAACAAGGAAATTTGAATTATTTCCTCAAAATAATTTTTGTACTTGTATATATTGTCATGTTGATGAATAAAACTTTTTAATGCATTTCCCATGAAATGAGACGAGCTACTTTAGACTGGTTCCCTGCTCTCTTAGTGCCTGGGTGCCTGTTGTTTAGGTTGCCAGCACTAATTTTTGTCGTCCAATCGGACGATCACCATTAAAGTTTTACTCGACCTTGCACAGACTTTAGCCGTTTCAGACGATCGGACATGAGGTTTTTCGAGTATTGATAATTACGATTAATAATGAATAATAATAATTATAATAATATAATCAATAATATTGATTAATAATAATTAATCAATCCCTAACGATCAGTTTCCACACAAATCGCTTCTTCTCTCTCAGTTCTTCACCGATTTTGATTCTTTCTGGCATGAAGGTAGGGGTACCTAGGGTGCATAGAACTTCTACCCAGATTTGCTTCATTACAATTATTAATGAAGTTATGGACTAATTAAGCCTTAATGCCTTAAGCAGTTCAGCAAAAATCGCTCCTTCTCGGTCAATTCCTCGCCGTTTTGGATTCTTTCTGGCCAATAGGTCGGTATTCCTAGGATGGATATCACTTCTATATATCGCTTGTATATAGTGTATATAGCTTACAACATTTATTGCACAAGGTGTCCCACTTTAGATCGTTCCTTCTGGACTAGACGGGGCCGGAGTGAGCTACACCATCATTGACGGTCTCATGTTTTCTTTTTTAGTCTGAAAAGTGCTCTCTTACGGAATATGCTGCTCAGATACAAATTTTTCTGTAACATTTAATTTTGTGCTGGAAAAAAACCCCGAACATTTGGAACTCTAAAATGTTTTTGATCTGACTCGATAATGTAGAATTTATAAAATAGAAATCTACAACAAAGTTTGTACTGTATGAATGTACTTTTGCACAGTACTGTATTTGTACATATAATCCCAGTACAGTCCATTCCTATTCCAAGTCCTACCATTACAAAATGTGGAAAGGTTCAAATTAGGTGAACACTTAATTTTGCGAAACACTTTAGGTTACATTCATATGCTTGTTGTTACTTTTTGATGTTTGCGCTGCTTATTTAACACATTACAGACACAATACACACCTCTGTCCTTGGGTGATCTGGATGATTATTATGAGCTCTAGACTATACGGTACGTCTAGGAGCACTTTCTCTGTTTTTTTGTTCATTGTTTTTTTCTGGCCTACTTATCCTCACCGGTGGTGTAGTGGTTAGCGCTGTCGCCTCACAGCAAGAAGGTCCGGGTTCGAGCCCCGTGGCCGGCGAGGGCCTTTCTATGCGGAGTTTGCATGTTCTCCCCGTGTCCGCGTGGGTTTCCTCCGGGTGCTCCGGTTTCCCCCACAGTCCAAAGACATGCAGGTTAGGTTAACTGGTGACTCTAAATTGAGCGTAGGTGTGAATGTGAGTGTGAATGGTTGTCTGTGTCTATGTGTCAGCCCTGTGATGACCTGGCGACTTGTCCAGGGTGAACCCCGCCTTTCACCCGTAGTCAGCTGGGATAGGATCCAGCTTGCCTGCGACCCTGTAGAACAGGATAAAGCGGCTACAGATAATGAGATGAGATGAGACTTATCCTCACCTGGTTACATAATAGAAACAATAGGAGGATGTGTATAGATGCCGTAGAGCCTCTATTCATTGCATCATTTGCAATAACACAGGAGAAAAATAAAGCCGAAAGCCTGATGAGGATGAAAGCTACAGAGCAGGGCAATAACAAACGCAACCTCATGCAGATATTCATTACAGCAACGCTGCCATTCCCACAGGACTCCTATCATACACCAAATAACGCATTCCCATAATAACACCAGTGAGAAAAGAGACGCAGAGAAGGTCTGTGCAGTTATCCTGAGTTACGTTAGCCTACAAGGTGCACTGATGCTCATATTCATATCTTTAATAAGACAGCACAGACCTGAAATGAGGCCAAACTGAAAATATATGCATGCCTACATGTGTTGTGTCTAAAACTGTAACTTTTCATCATTGGTGCATCAATGCGAAGCAAGGAATCTTCCAAAACAGACTTTTAAATAAAGATGCAGTGATATGTGGATTTGAGAGAGATACTAATATTTGTAACGTACTGTACATGCACTGATCAGCCATAACATTAAAACCACTGACAAGTGACATGAATATCATTGATGATCTCATTACAGTACAACCGCATGATACTAAACCGGATCAGGGAGGACATTGACCCCCACCTGAGGGACAACCAGAACGGGTTTAGAAAGGCAAGGTCCACCGTATCTCAGATCCTGGCCCTAAGGAGAATCATCGAGGAGGTGAAAAAGAACAACCTCACAGCGGTCCTCTGCTTCACTGATTTCAAAAAAGCATATGACTCAATACACAGAGGCATGATGAAAATCCTTAAGGCCTACGGAGCCCCCCCCCCCCCAATCTACAAGAGCCAAAGTAGTCACCCCGGATGGTGAAAGCGAGGAGTTCGACATCCTGGCAGGAGTGCTGCAGGGAGACACCCTTGCCCCCTTCCTCTTCATCATAGCTCTGGACTACACACTAAGGAAAGCCATCAGTGAGCGGGAGCAGGAGCTTGGCTTCACAATTACACCTAAGAAGTCTAGAAGAAACCCTGCTGTTGTCCTGACAGACCTGGATTACGCGGACAACATCTGTCTGACGTCTGACCGCGTGGAGCAGGCACAGGAGCTCCTGAGTAGAGTGGAGGTGGAGTGTGCCAGGGTGGGCCTCAGGCTGAATGCCAAAAAGACAGAGGTTATCAACTACAACATCCCCCTGGACCACCTGCCTCTCGAGACAGCAAGGGGCAGTGCACTGGCAGAAGTCAGTGACTTCAAGTACCTGGGCTCCTGGGTTAATTCCTCTGAACAGGACCTTAAGGTGAGAAAGGCACTGGTGTGGAGGGCCCTGAATGGCATGAACAGTGTGTGGAACTCCAAACTCCCCCGACACATCAAGCTGAACTTCTTCCAGGCGACTGTTGAGTCTGTCCTCCTGTACGGCTGTGAGAGCTGGACTCTGAAGCCCTCCATGCAGAAGTCCCTGGATGGATGCTACACCAGAATGCTGCGTGCAGTGCTAAACATAGACCGAAACCAGCATATCACCAACAAGCAGCTGTATGGAGGGCTACCAAGGCTCAGTGAGAAAGTGGCGTCAAGGAGGATGAAGCTTGCTGGCCACTGCCATAGACATTGAGAGCTCCCAGCCAGTAGACTGGTGCTATGGGAGCCAACACATGGGCAGCGGGCATGAGCACGTCCCACCCCAACATACGCAGACATGCTGAGGAGAGACGCAGGAGTGGAGAGTTTTGGGGAACTGGCCGGATGTATGGAGGATCGAGATGACTGGAGACTCTGCTGTCAAGCTCATCTGAGGACGACTTGATGATTACAGTGGAACCTGTTGAGGGGCGGGGTTTATTAGGCAGCAAGAGAACAGTCAGTTCTTGAAGTTGATGTGTTGGAAGCAGGAAAAATGGGTGAGTGTGAGGATCTGAGTGACTCTGACAAGGGCCAAATTGTGATGGTGAGATGACTGAGTCTGACCATCCAAAATGGTACATCTTGTGGGGTGTTCCCGATAGTGGTGCAGTGGTTAGTACTGAACAAAAGTGGTTCAAGGATCCAAAGGACAACCGGTGAACCGGAGACAAGGTCATGGGTGTCAAAGGCTCATTGATTTGATTCACATGGGGCATGAAGGTTAGCCCATATGGTCCAATCCCACAGAAGAGCTACTGTAGCACAAACTGCTGAACAAGTTAATGCTGATACCTTTCTGTTTTAGCCAGCATTAACTTTTTCAGCAGTTAGGATTGGACCATATGGACTAGCCTTCATGCCCCATGCGAATCAGTGAGCCTTCGACACCCATGACCCTGTCACCGGTTCACTGGTTGTCCTTCCTTGGACCACTTTTGGTAGATACTAATCACCGCATTTCAAAATATTCGGGGGGGGGGGGGGGGGGGGATTCCCCCAGACACCCCTAGCATTAGCGCACCTTTGGCTTCGCCACCGCAAATTCCAGAGCTGCCTGCTACTTCTTTTAACTGGCTACTTCAGATTTTCTGGAGAACCCTGTTATGAATTTGAAGCCATTTCATTGACAATTTCTTTTGTCCCATCATTTCAGCTACGCTATCAAGCGAATTTGCTTAGTTTCAAGGTTGCCAATCAGTGATCTTACTAACTGTCAAAATATAACCTCAACCTTAGATTCAGACTCTTACAGAGCATTTGATACCTTTATTTGCACTTTTCTTTCCATAAATGTCAGAATCTTCCAGGTTGCAATCTTTTTATCTCATCTCATTTCTGGATGTCCATCATTCTGTAAGAAACAGTGAAAGGCACAATGGCTTTTTCAGAGCACATTGTAAAACCTGTGGTTAGTCATCTGCCCTGTTACCCAACTTGTCTCTTTGTATGAAAACAGATCATTTTGGCTGTGTTTATTACCAAAAATGTACATCTAGAGATCCTAGGCTTGCGAGACTAGCCTAAATATGTTGCAAACGGGTATGTTAAAACGATTTGCTGTTCCTGTTTACATTCGTAAACAATGCCGTTTCATCAGATTTCCGCTCCTGAACTCTAACTCTACGTGTATGTTGACACAAAGTGATAGGGATTTCTCTCAAGGGTAAATGGAAAGGGGAAGTCGATAATGGAGTGCTAAAGACAAAGCCCTGGAGTGACTCACTCAGGAGATTCCTTCGTGGCTTGTCCATCTGTTCTGAAAAGAATGGGATCAGGATTAAAAACTCGACCCACCCACATGAACAACCTGCTCCTAACTGAGGCAGGCATTTCTGCATACAGATAAAACGCTTCAGCTCAATGCTGCTGATCCTTTAAACCTAGTCAAACACTGGTGTGCTAATATGTTGGGTGACAAGAACAAGCCAGAACAAGCAAAGTGAACATAATTAGCTTGTTGTATTCTAGTCGTATTCCCTTTCCTTGTAAATTAATCTGGCAGATCACGACATGGGCCGTCCCAGTTTTGGAAATTAACTTGTCTAATTTTCCAGCAAGCGCTTATTGTGGACATCAGAGTGAATCTGACACTACAATGGCTGGGATTTGAGATGCTGTTACCCAAGACTCTGGAACCAAAAAAAGCTACTTCAATATTGTAAATGTAGAAGACCAAGACTATGCTGACAAAATACAGTAAACACCAAAGGGGATGTCACTTTCCATCCATCCATCCATCCATCCATCCATCCATTATCTGTAGCCGCTTTTCCTGTTCTACAGGGTCGCAGGCAAGCTGGAGCCTATCCCAGCTGACTATGGGTGAGAGGCGGGGTACACCCTGGACAAGTCGCCAGATTATCGCAGGGCTGACACACAGAGACAAACAACCATTCACACTCACATTGGGATGCCACTTTGACTACTGTTAATGAACAGGTTATTTGTAAAGGTAGCTTTTTAACTATATGACCAAAAGTATATGGACACATCACCTTCCCAAAATGGGAAAGGTGGCCACAAAGTTGGAAGCACACAATTGTACAGAATGTCTTTGTATGCTATAGGCTTACGGTTTCCTTTCACTGGAACTAAGAGACCCAAACACGGTCCAGCATGACAATGCCCCTGTACACAAAGCAAGCTCCATGAAGATATAGTTTGCCAAGACTGGAGTGGAAATACTCAAGTGTCCTTCACAGAGCCCTGACTGAACTCAACCCCACTGAACACCAACTGCATCCCAGACATTATTTCTCACCCAACATCACCTCACTAATGCTCTTGCAGCTAAATGATCACAAATCCCTACAGTCATACTCTAAAATCTAGGGGAAAGCCTTCCCAGGAGAGTGGAGATGATTATAACAGCAATGAAAGACTAAATCTGGAATGGGATGTTCAACAAGGCCATATCAGCGTGATGGTCCACAATCATTTGGCCATAAAGTGTAGTTCCTTCCCCAAAGAAAACATATTAAAGCCGGTGGGTTTGCTATAATATGCAGTATCACCCAAATTATGCTTCTGAACTGTTACTCATACCCCTTTTCCACCAAATCAGTTCTAGGGCTGGTTCGGGGCCAGTGCTGGTGCTGGTTCACAACTCGTTCAACTTGCGAGCCAGCTGAGAACCAGTTTGCTTTTCCATAGCTCGCGGGGCTAAGAGAAGCCACGTCATTACGTCACTGTATACATCAGTTACGTCGCTACGTTTGCATAAACCTTGGTGTGAATATCGAAGCAAAAACAACGCGGAAGCAGCAGCAGCAACAACAACAATAATAATAATGGATGACTTTGCGTTTGTACAGCTGCTGCGTCTCGTCGCTTAAAAATGGCGATCTTTCGCGGACTTGTTATTGTTGTTGGTCTTAACAACTCCGCCCCCCGCTGACGTAAGCGGTTCTTTCCTCTGGCCCAGCAGAGAGTTGGTGCTAGCCTGGAACCGGTTTTTCTGGCCCCAGAGCCAGTTCTTTGTCAGTGGAAACAGAAAACCCGGTTCCAAACTAAGCACTGGCCCCGAACCAGCCCTGGAACTGCTTTGGTGGAAAAGGGGCATCAGTGGTTCAACTATAAGCAAAGAGGTTTCATTTTCAATTTTTGGATCAGACTCTCAAAACAAACAGCGAAGATGTCGACTGAGACATTACTTCATGTAGCACTTCAACCATTCTTTGATTCTGTAATATATTTGGAATGGTGTATTAATTGGTGAATTGGATCAATTAGGTGCCTCATCATCATTCATGTGATCCCTTATATGGGTAAGTTGATAAGCACCAACCATTGAAGGGTGTCAGCATCGAGGGCTATCAAACCTTTGCAGCCATGAGGAGGCTTGTACACCAGGCAGGGGTCAATCAAATGTTCAGTGACTTGGGGTTTCCAACAGGTATATAAATTTCAACTCCCTGTTCCAATTTTTTTAGAGGAAGGAACAGGTTTTGCCAAAGCCAGTACATAGCCGGTTCAGCCAGACCCATGATTGGCATGTCACACCAAAATGGAGGCCATGCTGTCTACCTGGTAATGGTGGCTCTGCTACAGTTTCTAGTTGAAAACTATAATATAACTAAAGACTGTAAACTGATCCTCCAATGAAGTACCTTTTTACATAGAATGATGAATAATGATCTAATTCCTCAAGTCTGTCAATACTTACTTTAACAGCCATGCAATAATGACAATTATTATCCATACAGGACACTTTATTATCTGATGGAATAAAAACATGTGTTCTGTTCCCTTCTAGCGGGTTTCATTCATTTGGTTTGATAGCATGCAGTATTGTTAGCATATCGCTTATCCTACGTGTATAACGTCACTCTACCCAATGGAGAATGAGCGTTGAATATGGTTTACAATATTGCATGGTTGTCAAGACAACATATCACACGTCAGAGCTCAAATATTCAATGAGAAAGTTTTCTGTTGTGCATGCACAGAACCATTTCTTTGCTCGCTGGGAAAGAGAAAGACGAGGCTAATCTAGTGCTACTGCTAGGATTAGCTATGCTATAATTAAATACTAAATAAA
This sequence comes from Neoarius graeffei, assembly GCF_027579695.1. NCBI lineage: Eukaryota > Metazoa > Chordata > Actinopteri > Siluriformes > Ariidae > Neoarius > Neoarius graeffei. Next base: position 77,144,215 of record NC_083582.1, on the reverse strand, counting down.
TAAACTGAAAACTGAAACTAAAGACGCGTTGAACACCCGAAAGGTTACCAAAACTTCATTAGATATTCTTCACGCATATTTACAAGAGAAAAACATACCAACAGACATCAAAAAACTGGAAAAGAGACGCATCAGAGACGTAAAACTTCCACGCTAGTGAGCGACTGTGACAATTTGTAAACAAACATGGCCACCAGTTTGGCTTCGTTAAAAACAGAAGATTTTGAGAGAATTTTGTTTGCCAGGTTGCTCTGTTGTGTGTAGTTGTCGATGTTGATTCTAAAAGTAACTCAGTAAATTCCACAGGGAAATGAATCCTTAAGTCTGAGTGAAAAATACTGTGGCAAGCGTGCAGGGTGGAAGAAGAGTCTGGAGACAGAAATCTTCATTTCTCAGTCGTTAACCTGTGCTACTTGCTCTCGACACATTAGATTAGATTAGATAAAACTTTATTGATCCCTTTGGGAGGGTTCCCTCAGGGAAATTAAGAATTAAGATAGCACTGGCTTGACCGCTTTATTAACATTTGCTAACACTACTGATGAACGCTACACCGGCTGGAAGGTCACTTCACCGCTGCGCCGACTCGAAGGTAAACTCGTGTTGGCCTTCGAGAATGCTGATATGAAGAGAGCGTGTCTGTATAACAATAATATTAATAATATTAATGTATAATATTGGCTGGCTTTTTTCATGGTCTATCAGATATATTCCATTCAGCTACTTGTCTTTGACTCGTTCAGTATCATGCTCGCTGAATGGAATAGATCTGACAGACCACTCAACACCAGCCAATATTTTAATGATAATACAGTTTTGCATTTTCAGTTCAGATTTCTATTCAAAGACTCAAATTTTATTTTATTTATTTTATATTTTTTATGATTTTTGGTGTAAGAGTTCTTGCTGGTGTATTAAAACTGTGACAGGAGCTCAGGACTTCACTACAAAACAAATTACGTGCCGAAAAACAAAAGCGTGAAGAACAGAGAGGGAAATTGCATATTTCTCGTCACCACATCAGATTCTATAGAAAGAAATGAATGACTGAAAGAGACCATTACTGACTTATTAGTAAAATTAAAGGCTAAAAAAAAAATTATAGGATTTGTTTATAATAATCTCATAATATTAAGTACATTTAACAGTTATTCCACGAAATCGAGTCGTACATGAGCTGATAGGCGGCGAGGCGCATAGCACCGAGTTGTCTATAATCCATGTATGATGAGATTGAGTGGAATAACTGTTTTATTCTATCCACATTCACTGGATTTTGAGAAACGGAGCATTTTTATTTTTTGCAAATTCAATAAATAAAAAACTTCATACAAAACATCTGACAAAATCATTTCTGCTTAGAAGGTAAACAAACCAGCGAAATGACAGGAGCAATTTGTGAAACATATGATAATAATAATTCTAAATTATATATAATCACACACACACACATTCTTACCATCAAATACTTTTATTCCATATTTTGTTGCTTTTTGTGTATTTTTGGGGTTTTGTTTTTGAGTAGAGTTTTTATTTCATCCTCAGTTGATTCAGCAACACGCTCCACCATCTTGTTTTTCTCTACTCACAGTATATGAGCTGATAGACTAGTAGTAGCCAATCAGAGAACGTGATTGCTCATATCCAGTGAATGTGGATAGAATAACTTTGTATTCAAGATGTTCTTACTTTTGTAGTGCAGATCTGATTCACTCTTAATTAAGTAAATTTTATTTCCTTAATTTATTTGGTACTTTTTTTTTTTTTTGGCTCTGAGGTCAAGAATGTCATTCCTGGTAACGGTGTTTGCATTGTTATCAAGTATAATGACAATAAACTGAAACGAAACTGAAACTATTGGTACTTTATACATTCCATCCAAGTAGATCCACATGAAGTTAAAAATCCTAAACAATCCAAAGACTCCTGCAGGTTGTTGGCATTTAATCAATAAGTAATTAATGTATTGTTGCATCCTTTGCAGAAATATCATCAGATCAGCATCAAAAATGAAGGTGAAGTGTGTGAGCAAGCATCAGATCAACTCAATCGCAGAGTTCATTGATCATTTGCTCCGTTTTTTCGCTTATCTTGTTCGGCTTCCAGGCCACGCAGACAAAATCTGGTTAGTGACGATCAAATACAGCTCTGAGAACATCAGCTTCCTGTTCAGACATCAAGCTTTTGGCCTCTTACTCCCAACACCCATTTAACCAGAACTGAGAATTCAACAACTCTGTGGTGTAAAGCTAAATTAATGCGAGAAGATCATCCAAAGTGTATGAGAAATGGTTTAGTGAGCTCTACAACTACAACTTTTGCTGAGTAAAGGAATGAAAACCAACACTGGGAACGTGAATTATCACAAAACAGAAATACTGAGGTCAACATTCATTTGAGTCAAAGTTCAAGATAACTCTTTCTTGTGAACACTTTTTTTCTATGTAAACAAAAACTGCTTTAAAACACAAAAACACAGCTTCTGAGCTGGAACTCACTTACTATTTCGGTTGGCCTTGATCTTGGCGAGGAGTTTATGAGCAGCGAGAAGATCTCCGTTCTTCACAGCCAGCAGAAGGTCCTGCTCTTTCCCCATGGTTGCTCTCCAACCCTGACAAGTTATAATCTCACTTCAGACAGGCCGAATCTTGGTTCTCCACAACATACTGCATCTCTTTGCTTTCCAAGCATCACGTTAGACGTTATTTCCTTTAACAGAGGCAACATGGAAGATCTGGGGTTTCTTATTCAGACGTCTTAACCATCATAAGCAACACTCTCAGCTCCATCCATCCGGTTTATTTATAGTAAGTACCATTTTTTAATCCTGAAACTTGATGAAGATCCTGTAAAGAAAAAAAAAACATATGTCATGAGCTGTCAAAACTGCAATCTCAAACTTAAATCTAATATGACAGACCTCAAATCTGAGTAAAATCGCTGTCCAGGAAAAAGGTTGGAGATCCAGGACTCATAGCCAGTCGACTATTTTCTGCCATCCAAGTCCAAACACACTTCAGAAAGGTAAGTGAGAGCTCTGTGGCCTTTCATTAGCAGGTTCAGGACAAAAAAGTAGCTCTGGGTGGAGGTCCCGAAGGACAGGATCAATAACCTCGGCTTTCGAAAAGGTTACTCTGCATTTCAGAGCGTCTGATTGAGTGTTTGAAACGAGAACCGGTTCTAAGGAGTCTCAGGAGATTCATCAGGGTTCAGTTATAAGAGCAAACTGTTTCAAATTTGACTCAACTGTATATAGCTTTCTGAGAAAAGCATCATCTAACAGCTCTTTTCTGAGATATCACATGACTGATTCAGTAACCTGGGAGAAATCTGAGAGAAGTTCATTTGAAGTTAAAACGTTTTCGTACAGTTGGGAAAGTGCATTTCAAGTACGAAATGATGTTCATGTGAACTCAAGTAAACAATGTGGAAAGAACTATAGGTGTAAGATCACATCTGAAAAGAAAATAATCATGGGAGGAAATAACGTGAGAAAAAAAGACTATAACACAGAAAATGACAAAAGAATTTAATCGTGAAGAACAGCTGCATGAAAAATGAAGATGTGAAAATAAATAGTATGAAAATCATAATGTACAGTACTGTGCAAAAGTCTGAGGCACAATATTTTAGTGCCAACTTTGTTAGAGATTTTTATTTTATAACTTCAACATTACTGAGCCAGTAAAAAAAAATAAGTAAATAAATTTTTTTTTTTTTTTAAACCCACCATTTCAGATTTCCAAACATTAGTTTTCCAGGACAAAGTTAAATGTTGCAGATGCTCAGTAAAACTTAGCAGCTTGTAATATTTCCTTATAAAACTGCACACACTGTACCTGAATTCTCCTTTTTTTAAGATTCAAGATTTTATTGCTCATGTACAAATACAGCGAGACGTCGTATGGCGCGAGTCTGTAGATACCAAATCAAGTTCAACTAAAAAGCTAAAATAAAAATCAAGCTATGAACAAACCTATGCCAATATGACTATTAAGTTAAAGTATATAAATCTATACACACACGAGATGAAGAATAAAGGGACAGTGAAGGGGTAAATGTTGTACAGAAGAGGTTCTGGCACTGGGACGGTTCGACCAAACGATCGTCACACTGAACGCTGACTTTGCTGCGTTTAATAGTTTGTTTACTGCTGCGCTTTTAATCCTGAAACATTTCATTTCATTTCATTGTTTTTGCACAGTATTGAATGGGGGGGCCATTATTAAATAAATCGTGAGAGAAAATAACACGTGAAAAATTAACATTTTGAAAATAAATAAAATCAGGTATGAAAATTAAAATAGATATAGATAGAATTCCTAAGTGAAAAAAGTCACATGTGGAAAAACCAAAACATACACAAAAACCTGTGAACTATAAAATATCTATAAACCACGTGTGTGAATTTGACACGTGAGGCTGATGTGACTTTCGTCTAAAGGGCAAGAACAGAAAACGACGTGTTTTTAATCTGATCCGAATCATTCAATCAGTTAAACAAGATCACATTATAAGTGTGAAATAAGTGTGAACACTAACAAACTTAGTAGGTGTTCATTCCAGGCCAGATCTAATCACACACACTTTCTCTCTCTCTCTCTTTCACACTTGTACTCTCTCTCTCACATATACACACACACACTCATACTCTCTCTCTTACACAGACACACACACACACACACATTCTCTCTCACACACATACACACTCTCTCACACACACACACACACACATATACACTCACTCTCACACACACTATCATACACTCTCTCACACACACACACTCACATACACACTCTCTCACACACACTCACATACACACTCTCTCACACACACTCACATACACACTCTCTCACACACACACTCACATACACACTCTCTCACACACACACACTCACATACACACTCTCTCACACACACACACTCACATACACACTCTCTCACACACACACTCACATACACACTCTCTCACACACACACTCACATACACACTCTCTCACACACACACTCACATACACACTCTCTCACACACACACACTCACATACACACTCTCTCACACACACACACACTCACATACACACACTCTCACACACACACACTCTCACACACACACACACTCACATACACACTCTCTCACACACACACACACTCACATACACACTCTCTCACACACACACACTCACATACACACTCTCTCACACACACACACTCACACACACACTCACATACACACTCACATACACACTCACTCTCACACACACACACTCGCATATACACTCTCTCACACACTATCATACACTCTCTCTCTCTCACACACACACTCACATATACACACTCTCTCTCTCTCTCTCTCTCTCACATATACACACTCTCTCTCTCTCTCTCTCGGTGTTTACCGACCTGAAGTTACAGCAGCAGAATGAGAGTAAAGCATGAATCCTTTGATCTCGGATCGCTGAATCCCTCGGAAGCCGGAAGCTGACTCCGGGAGCAGCGCGTGAGCGGTTTGACACTCAACCGAGCGCTCCCGAGTCAGCGGAAAAGCGCGCGCTCGTGCCCGCCGCTTAGCTCCGCCCACAAATACATTTTACCGCAACTCTACACACAACTCTACAGAGTGGGAGGAGCTCTTACATTCTTACACAACTCTACAGAGTGGGAGGAGCTCTTACACAACTATACACAACTCTTCAGAGTGGGAGGAGCTCTTACACAACTATACACAACTCTACAGAGTGGGAGGAGCTCTTACACAACTATACACACAACTCTTCAGAGTGGGAGGAGCTCTTACACAACTTTACACACAACTCTTCAGAGTGGGAGGAGCTCTTACACAACTCTATACACAACTCTTCAGAGTGGGAGGAGCTCTTACACAACTCTACACACAACTGTACAGAGTGGGAGGAGCTCTTACACAACTCTACACACAACTGTACAGAGTGGGAGGAGCTCTTACACAACTCTACACACAACTCTTCAGAGTGGGAGGAGCTCTTACACAACTCTACACAACTCTACAGAGTGGGAGGAGCTCTTACACAACTCTATACACAACTCTTCAGAGTGGGAGGAGCTCTTACACAACTCTACAGAGTGGGAGGAGCTCTTACACAACTCTACACAACTCTTCAGAGTGGGAGGAGCTCTTACACAAGTATACACAACTCTTCAGAGTGTGAGGAGCTCTTACACAACTCTATACACAACTCTTCAGAGTGGGAGGAGCTCTTACACTCACTCTTACACAACTCTACAGAGTGGGAGGAGCTCTTACACAACTCTACACAACTCTTCAGAGTGGTAGGAGCTCTTACACAACTCTACACACAACTCTACAGAGTGGGAGGAGCTCTTAACTCTACACACAACTCAAAAGAGTGGGAGGAGCTCTTACACTTACACAACTCTACAGAGTGGGAGGAGCTCTTACACAACTCTACACACAACTCAAAAGAGTGGGAGGCGCTCTTACACTTACACAACTCTACAGAGTGGGAGGAGCTCTTACACAACTCTACACACAACTCTACAGAGTGGGAGGAGCTCTTACACAACTATACACAACTCTTCAGAGTGGGAGGAGCTCTTACACAACTATACACAACTCTACAGAGTGGGAGGAGCTCTTACACAACTATACACACAACTCTTCAGAGTGGGAGGAGCTCTTACACAACTTTACACACAACTCTTCAGAGTGGGAGGAGCTCTTACACAACTCTATACACAACTCTTCAGAGTGGGAGGAGCTCTTACACAACTCTACACACAACTGTACAGAGTGGGAGGAGCTCTTACACAACTCTACACACAACTGTACAGAGTGGGAGGAGCTCTTACACAACTCTACACACAACTCTACAGAGTGGGAGGAGCTCTTACACAACTCTACACACAACTCTACAGAGTGGGAGGAGCTCTTACACAACTTTACACACAACTCTACAGAGTGGGAGGAGCTCTTACACAACTCTACACACAACTCTACAGAGTGGGAGGAGCTCTTACACAACTCTACACACAACTCTACAGAGTGGGAGGAGCTCTTACACAACTTTACACACAACTCTTCAGAGTGGGAGGAGCTCTTACACAACTCTACACACAACTCTACAGAGTGGGAGGAGCTCTTACACAACTCTACACACAACTCTACAGAGTGGGAGGAGCTCTTACACAACTCTACACACAACTCTACAGAGTGGGAGGAGCTCTTACACAACTCTACACACAACTCTACAGAGTGGGAGGAGCTCTTACACAACTATACACACAACTCTACAGAGTGGGAGGAGCTCTTACACAACTATACACACAACTCTACAGAGTGGGAGGAGCTCTTACACAACTCTACACACAACTCTACAGAGTGGGAGGAGCTCTTACACAACTATACACAACTCTACAGAGTGGGAGGAGCTCTTACACAACTATACACAACTCTACAGAGTGGGAGGAGCTCTTACACAACTATACACAACTCTTCAGAGTGGGAGGAGCTCTTACACAACTCTTCAGAGTGTGAGGAGCTCTTACACAACTCTATACACAACTCTTCAGAGTGGGAGGAGCTCTTACACAACTCTATACACAACTCTTCAGAGTGGGAGGAGCTCTTACACAACTCTACACACAACTCAAAAGAGTGGGAGGCGCTCTTACACTTACACAACTCTACAGAGTGGGAGGAGCTCTTACACAACTCTACACACAACTCTACAGAGTGGGAGGAGCTCTTACACTCTTACACAACTCTACAGAGTGGGAGGAGCTCTTACACAACTCTACACACAACTCTACAGAGTGGGAGGAGCTCTTACACAACTCTACACACAACTCTACAGAGTGGGAGGAGCTCTTACACAACTCTACACACAACTCTACAGAGTGGGAGGAGCTCTTACACAACTATACACAACTCTACAGAGTGGGAGGAGCTCTTACACAACTATACACAACTCTACAGAGTGGGAGGAGCTCTTACACAACTATACACAACTCTACAGAGTGGGAGGAGCTCTTACACAACTATACACAACTCTTCAGAGTGGGAGGAGCTCTTACACAACTCTACAGAGTGGGAGGAGCTCTTACACAAGTATACACAACTCTTCAGAGTGTGAGGAGCTCTTACACAACTCTATACACAACTCTTCAGAGTGGGAGGAGCTCTTGCACAACTCTTCAGAGTGGGAGGAGCTCTTACACTCACTCTTACACAACTCTACAGAGTGGGAGGAGCTCTTACACAACTCTACAGAGTGGTAGGAGCTCTTACACAACTCTACACACAACTCTACAGAGTGGGAGGAGCTCTTAACTCTACACACAACTCAAAAGAGTGGGAGGAGCTCTTACACTTACACAACTCTACAGAGTGGGAGGAGCTCTTACACAACGCTACACACAACTCTACAGAGTGGGAGGAGCTCTTACACAACTCTACACACAACTCAAAAGAGTGGGAGGAGCTCTTACACTCTTACACAACTCTACAGAGTGGGAGGAGCTCTTACACAACTCTAGACACAACTATACAGAGTGGGAGGAGCTCTTACACAACTCTACACACAACTGTACAGAGTGAGAGGAGCTCTTACACAACTCTACACACAACTCTACAGAGTGGGAGGAGCTCTTACACAACTCTACACACAACTCTACAGAGTGGGAGGAGCTCTTACACAACTCTACACACAACTCTACAGAGTGGGAGGAGCTCTTACACAACTCTATACACAACTCTTCAGAGTGGGAGGAGCTCTTACACTCACACTCTTACACAACTCTACAGAGTGGGAGGAGCTCTTACACAACTCTACACATAACTCTTCAGAGTGGTAGGAGCTCTTACACAACTCTACACACAACTCAAAAGAGTGGGAGGCGCTCTTACACTTACACAACTCTACAGAGTGGGAGGAGCTCTTACACAACTCTACACACAACTCTACAGAGTGGGAGGAGCTCTTACACAACTCTACACACAACTGTACAGAGTGGGAGGAGCTCTTACACTCTTACACAACTCTACAGAGTGGGAGGAGCTCTTACACAACTATACACAACTCTTCAGAGTGGGAGGAGCTCTTACACAACTTTACACACAACTCTTCAGAGTGGGAGGAGCTCTTACACTCTTACACAACTCTACAGAGTAGGAGGAGCTCTTACACTCTTACACAACTCTACAGAGTGGGAGGAGTTCTTACACAACTCTACAGAGTGGGAGGAGCTCTTACACAACTATACACAACTCTTCAGAGTGGGAGGAGCTCTTACGCAACTCTATACACAACTCTTCAGAGTGGGAGGAGCTCTTACAATCTTACACAACTCTACAGAGTGGGAGGAGCTCTTACACAACTCTACACACAACTCTACAGAGTGGGAGGAGCTCTTACACAACTCTACACACAACTGTACAGAGTGGGAGGAGCTCTTACACTCTTACACAACTCTACAGAGTGGGAGGAGCTCTTACACAACTCTACACACAACTCAAAAGAGTGGGAGGAGCTCTTACACTCTTCAGCCTGAGAGCTGGAGACCCAGGAACTGGAACTAAACCCAAAAGTCCAGTCTGCTGGAGCCGACTAACAACAACTACTACTACTACTACTCCTGAATAGTTTTTGAGTAAAAAACAAGCACTGAATCCCTATTCTATTACATTCTACTTCTGAGCTCCTGATCCATGGTCATGGGTGTGCACCAACCACTTTATTAGGAACACCTACTCATTCGTTGAGTTATCCAGAATCATGCAGATCCAGGTGAAGAGCTTCAGGTAATGTTTCAGCAAACATCAGAATGTCTGAACCTTTCTGAGTTTGACTGTGAAGTGGTTGTTGGTGCCAGAATGGCTGGTTTGAGTATTTCAGAACCTGAGATTTTACACAGAATGGTGCGAGAAACAACAAACAACGAAATATTTAAATTAATAAGCATCAGTCTTGCAAATAGGAACACGTTTTAGTTCTTTTTTTTTACATTTTACCGTACCGCTGGAACTAGGGTTAACCCTAATCCCAACCCTTAATCCCTAACCCCTAACTCCTAATTCCTAACCCCAACCACAACCCCTAGTCCCTAACCCTTACCCTGAACCCCTAATCCCTAACCCCAACTCCTAATCCTATCTCCTAATCCCTAAACCTAACCCCTAAACCTAACCCTACCTCTAGATTTCTGAAGACATGGTATGGTAAACTAAAGTATCCCACCAAAAAGACAGGTTCAAGCAGACAGGAATTTAAACAACCACTCTTTGCAACCATAGTGCAAAGAAAAGCATTTCAGAATGGCAACACATCAAACCTTGACATGTGGTCTTCCAGGAAATCAGGAATCAAGTGTACAGTGAACACCAAAACTGGACAGTTGAAGACTGAAGATTGGAAAAACATCTCCAGGTCTGATGAATCTCGACTTCTACTGCAGATGATGGTGTCAGAATTTGGCATAATCAGAATGAATCCAGGAACTTGTCTTAATAAAAGTTCAGGCTGGTGGTGGTGTAGGGAATGTTTTTTTTGCCACACATTGGACCTTTAGTACTAATCAAGCATCATGTGAAGGCCATAGCTGTTAGGGTTTTGCTGGGATTCGAACCTGGTTCGCTGGTGTGATAATCCAGCAAACCCCCACTAGGCCACCAGGGGGACAACTCAAATGCAGAGGCGTGAGGCGGAAGTAGAAAAAGTATCAAAAAGGTTTATTTACAATATTTACACGAAAAAAAATCCAAAAAGTAATAATCCAAAATGCTCAGAAGATATAAGGGAAAAAATAAAAAATCCAAAAGTTCAAAGTCAATACAAAAGCCAAAAAACTAGAAAAGAAAAGGCAAAAATACCAAACGCTCAGAAGATCCAAAAAGTCAAAAACAAAATCCACAAAGTCCAAAAGAAAGCAAAAATACAAAGAACACAAGGACATAGACGAGGAAATCGAAACAGAGGTAACTGGAGCTAAACATAACAGCACAAAGACTCCAAGACAAGAGGACTGAACTCAGGGGTATAAATACACAAACTAAAATAGGACACAGGTGACACTAATGAGGACTAGGCGGGGCACAAGACACATGGAAAACAACAAACATAAAACACAGAACAGTGGCGGCCTCTAGAGGCCAAAACAAACATAACAAGAAAAGGAAATAACAGCGGCCTCTAGAGGCCAAAACAGTCCCAGTCCTAACAATAGCTTATCTAAGTATTGTTACTGATCATGTGCATCCCTTTACATGCAATTTACATATCTTACAACGGCTACCTCCTGTATGATAATGCAACATGAATTCATGGCAGAATGATGTGGGGGAATGATTGCCTTGACCTTGATTGATTCAAAGCATGAACATGGAAATGAGCTACAAAGCGAGAGCAATCTTAGGCATATGAGCAAAGAAACCTTCAAAAATAATTAAATTAAATGTTTCTGTGATTAAAAAATAATAATATAAAGAGCAATAAACAGGAATAAATGAAACAAAGTCAATATTTAGTGTGATGATCTTTTGCTTTAAAAAAACAGTCTCAGGTACAATTTGTGCAGTTTGATAAGGAAATTAGAAGAAATGTAGAAATCATAAAATAAATATCGACAACAGGGTTTTTTTAAAATAAATATCAAAAAGAGTTTTGCACAGTCACCAGTTAAAGGTGGGGTATGAGATTTTTTTTCAGGAGTAATTTTTTCCATATTGCTTGAAAAGCTCCTCACACCCATGTTGCAAGCAGTACAATAGAAGGTTTGACCCAAAAACGAAATATTTTAATCCAGTCTACAGTGTAAAATAAAGGAAAAACACCATCCAATCATATCAGGGTACCACCTCAAAATGATTGGATACTGACACGTCAATCAGACTGAAGCCTGCGAGCAGCCCGGCCCTTCTGTGTGTGTGAGAGAGCGAGCAGAGTGTCACACAGAGCGCAAGATTTTCTCAGTGCGCTCCCTCCAAACAACGGGGATTTACATGAAAACGGAAGGAAATATTCAAAATTCTTTCACAGTGAGCTCCACAAGGATCTCCTGAACACACTGATGTATTTTTCTTGTCTGTAGTGTAAAAACTGAGGTCACTAAAGCGAGTTAAAAATGAGTGACTTTTCTGCCAAGTTTATAATGGAAGTCTATGGGGCTGCGTGGCTGTGCTCTCTTCACTTTCAGGCTTCTCATTCAAAAACTGCAAGTCCTATCGTGTAGGTCGACACATTGTGTGAATCAGGACAAGTGTGGCTACTACTTTTGAGAAAATTATGTGTGTGGAGTGAAAATTGGGGCTGAAAACACAGTTTAAATGAGAAAGTTTGAGCTATTTTTCCAAGCTCTCTACACTCTGCTCCACTGGTGTGTAACGCAATAGACACCCATTATAAAGGCTGATTTTCTCCGGCTTTATAAGGGGGAGGAGGGGTGGAGACGCGGGGGGGGGAAAAGCATGGCGAGGGCGGGCGTGTTTCTTTTCAAAATATGGCTTGCAGGAACCGTTATTCCAAAATCTCATACCCCACCTTTAATCTAACCTGCATGTCTTTAGACTGTGGGGGAAACCGGAGCACCCCCACGCGGACAACATGCAAACTCCGCACAGAAAGGCCCTCGTCAGCCACGGGGCTCGAACCTGGACCTTCTTGCATGAGGCGACAGCGCTAACCACTACACCACCGTGCCGCTAGATTGAGCGTAGGTGTGAGTGTGAATGGTTGTCTGTGTCTATGTGTCAGCCCTGTGATGACCTGGCGACTTGTCCAGGGTGTACCCCGCCTTTCGCCCGTAGTCAGCTGGGATAGGCTCCAGCTTGCCTGCGACCCTGTAGAACAGGATAAAGCGGCTACAGATAATGAGATGAGATGAGTTTTGCACAGTACTGTGTATGTGTATACACACACACCCCTCTACGATTATTGGCACAGCTTGTAAAGATTAGTAAAAAGGGTTTTAAAAAATCCACCTTTTGTTGAAGTCGCTTCATCTCACACTGAAAAATGAGAAAAATCCAACCTTTAACTGAAATCAGTTTATTCAGAGAAAAACAAATCCCTCATCGAGAAATCATTTTCAACAAAAACGCATGCCACTGTTATTGACCCCCCTGCATTTAATACTTTGTACAACCGCCCTTTGGCAGTAAAACAGCACTGAGTCTCCCAAAACGTTTTCCCTTCCACACATCCTGCATCATAGACCACGAAAAAACAAACTGATTCTATAATCTGAAAGCACCACCTGCTGGGAGAAAGCAACTATTACTCAATTTGAGACTAATAAGCAGAAAATGCTGAAAGATTCGCCTTGTTCCTGGCTTTAACTGAATTGTTTTCAAACAATCACAGAAAAAGAGTTTACTTTAATGGTTATAGGTACCATGGTCATTTTACTTCTGGATTTATACAGAATCTGGGGAAGCCATGGCCTAATGATTAGAGAAACAGCTCTGTGACCAAAAAGATGCTGGTTCAATTCCCTGCACCAGCAGGACTGGCTGAAGTGCCCTTGAGCAAGGTGCCTAACCCCCAACTGCTCTGGCAAGGGTGTCTGATTAGCCTAAAAAAAATCCTGATGATGTGATTATCGGTTTGGGCAGGGAACCTGGCCATAAAAAAAATCTACATAAATATGACCAGGAAAACAACATGGGCTTTATGGATAATTGGAGGAGTTTTGAAGGCTAGGGCAGGACGGTACCCATCCCACTCTCATTTTTTACAGCATAGCTCATAGTCTCAGAACAGGCCTAGTTAATTTGTCACAATCCAGAGCCAAGACCAGGGAGCAGACAGACAGGTTAAACTGACTGTCTGCTAGCAGCACAGAGTCGTCACTCAGGACCCACTATATTGAGACTATGTTTGTTCCCTGAGCTATACAAGAAAGTAGAAATACTCCGAAATTTTGTTTTAGTAACCTAATTAACAAAGTTAGATCATACTGAATGTACAGCCACTGCCAGCCCCTTTGATCTAAAGGTAGGACTATTAAATATCAGCTCTCTCATGTCTAAAGTGCTAACTGTTAAAGGAAATATCTCACAAATAAACAAATGGAGCTAAAAGTTGGTTTTTATGTCTCTATTTAAAAAAAAAGCTGCATGTTGAATTTGTTCTTAACGATATAACCACTGAAGTGATGAAAATAGACAGGACTGTTTTTCGTCAGGGAGGCCGCCATAACTCCATCGTGCATGATGTCATTTTCCGCGAGCACAGTGGAGGCGCACAAGTGCATGCTGTACTCATCTCATCTCATTATCTGTAGCCGCTTTATCCCGTTCTACAGGGTCGCAGGCGAGCTGGAGCCTATCCCAGCTGACTACAGGCGAAAGGCAGGGTTCACCCTGGACAAGTCGCCAGGTCATCACAGGGCTGACACATAGACACAGACAACCATTCACACCTACGGTCAATTAACACCTAGAGTCACCAGTTAACCTAACCTGCATGTCTTTGGACTGTGGGGGAAACCGGAGCACCCGGAGGAAACCCACGCGGACACGGGGAGAACATGCAAACTCCGCACAGAAAGGCCCTCGCCGGCCACGGGGCTCGAACCCAGGACCTTCTTGCTGTGAGGCGACAGCGCTAACCACTACACCACCGTGCCGCCCGTGCTGTACTCAACTATAGTATAATATTATGGTCTAGCGCAGGGCTTTTCAAAGTGTGGGGCGCGCCCCCCCTGGGGGGCGCCAGAGTTCTTCAGGGGGGGGCGCAACGTGAGAGACAAAATGGATCGGTTTTTAGTACCTAAAGCTACAGTGAGTGAGGAGACAAAGTCTGGGCCAAGCAAAAAAAACGGAGCCTCCAGGATGTTGCGATTTGCAACTTCAGCGCAAATTCAACCAATCCCCGCGAATTCAGGGCGGTGTTGCAATTATATCCAATCACCGCAATGTTCCCGCAAATTTGACCAATCATTGGCGTCGTCTTGAGGTGACGTCGACAAACTACCTTCCGCCTTACTTCCATGTGTTCAAGAGAGGCAGCATGCGCGTCGTGTTGCCAGATTGGGCGATTTCAAGTGCATTTTGGCGGGTTTTGAACATATTTTGGACTGGAAAACGTCAGCAGTATCTGGCAACACTGAAAGTGTGTTATGTTTACAGTGAAGGACTGTGTGCACTTTATTTTTTTTTTACTTAATACAAGAAATTAATGGATGCCAACATTTTTGCCAAAATGGTATTTTATTTTCCATTGTTTAGGCAGTTTCAGCATCATACTGTGAGATTCTGTTCAAATTGTTTTCTTTCTTCTATGAAGCCTGAGCCATTTATTTTATTAGTTTATAATTATTGTTTAATTTAGTCTTCAGGAGAGACTGCCTGCACACAGTACTAGTATTAATAGGTTTTTTCTTACATGAAAGCTGAGGCATTTATATTATATTTTAAGGTAACTTCATGTTGTGCTGTGAGGTTCTCTGCACTTTAACTTTTGAACCAACAGGTGCATTTGGATAAGTAAAGCCTATTTTTCTGCATTTTTGTAGTCCTGGTAATCTTTTATATTGGTAAAGTTGTTTATAGGACCAGTTCTCTTTGTTTTTTTAATCAATAATTTTTCAGTAATAACTTAATATTTAACATATCACTCAATTTTAATCACAAAAAGAAAAAATCGCAACAATTTCTCGCAACTTTCACTTCCTCCCGCAATGTAATCGCAACAAAAACCTAAAAAACACCGCAACTTTCATCGCAATTTTTTTTGGAAAACCCCCGCAACATCAGACATTTTAGCCGCAACAATCACAAAAAAGGCCCGCGAAATCCTGGGGGACTGAAAAAAGAAGGAAGTATGACCACGATTATTTACGGTAAAGTTTGGATTTTCATGGACTGGATCTGAAGATGCTCCACTGCCACAGTGTGTTGTCTGCCAAGAGGTGCTCGCTAACGATGCTATGAGATGTTTAAAATGTGTAAAACAAGATGTTTTAAAAAGCACAGATGTTTAAAATGTGAAAAAGAAAAAAATAATGTGTACAACAACCATTTTTTAAAAATACGAATGGAACATTAAGTATAGCAACAACAAAAATTGTAAGGGGGGGCACGGTTGTTTATTTGCTCTCCGAGGGGGGGCGGACTCTCCCACACTTTGAAAACCCCTGGTCTAGCGTATTATGGTCTCGGTCAATTTGTTTGCATTTCTCCACAAAAATTATGGCAATGTAGGATTAGAAAAGGAATCAAAATAAAGTAGTGGCTAGTTTATTACCTGTTTATTTAAATAAATATTGACCTGCTTATCTTCCATCTGTTCGATGCGTGACACGGTGTGCTGTCGTGCTGTCGGTGTTTTGTGATGAAACAAAGTCGGGATCGCATGTGGCTTCAGTTGTCGTTTCTGCCTCATGTCTTGCTTCTTCACAGTGATTTTTTCATCCGAGTCCTCCACAAATCTGCAATCTTCTGTAAAATGCTCACTGCACAACTCGCTGCTTTTTCCAGGAGTAAAGTTTTCTCACTACTTGATGAAGCCACTCGGCCAAACGTCTCGGATTCAGGATGGAATGAAGAAGACATGCGGAATCCTACATCACGCAGCACCTCCCTCGTTTTTGTTTCCTAATACATCCATGTATCTGGCTAATCCAGTACGGCCACACCCGGGGAAACGGCCCAATGGACAGATGTTACAACTTTCATGTTTTGTTTTTTTTAAGCTAAAGTCCGCTTAATTTTTTTTGTCAAGCACATCTTATATTAAATTATAATGATGACATTTCATAACCCCATAATTTCAACATTTCCTGGTTCATTGCTTTAATGAATTTATTACTGACCAGGAGTTTAATGTACTGTGTTTAACAGAAATGTGGATTAAAACAAATGAGTTTGTAACCTTACATGAAACTAGTCCTCCTAGATACAGTTACATATCATTTAATTTAATAAATAATATAATTATACATTATTGAAATTTATAATAATATATAGCAAGTTATTTATAATCATGCTATCTGTTATCACCCAGATGAGGATGGGTTCCCTTTTGAGTCTGGTTCCTCTCAAGGTTTCTTCCTCATGTTGTCTGAAGGAATTTTTCCTCAACACTGTCGCCACAGGCTTCATCATTGGGATAAATGCATTTATTAGCAGTAAAACAATTAGTTCATATGTTTAAAGTGTTTATTTTTCTGTAAAGCTGCTTTGCAACAATGTCTGTTGTTAAAAGCATGATACAAATAAACTGACAACTATATACGCAACTTTTATGTACACAACACAATATTTGGATATATTCAGAGCAGGAAAGAGCAGACAGTAACTGAATTCCTAAAAAGGCATTTATTCTGCCCAAACTGTTAGTTGCTTTCAATAAAAATCACACAGCATAAATATTTTTTCAAAACATGTTTCAATTCTGTTCGATTAACCCTTTCACCACTGCATAGCTTTTTCCAGAGGGAGGTTCCCCACTACAATGAGTCTGCAGTGGTGAAAGGATTAAAACCCAAGCCCTGCGTTAGGTCTTGAACTGAGGGAATGGGGAGGAAAACAGCTGAAGTAACAATGTAAACTGTTCCACAGTGTGTAATAAAACTTTCATGACCCACTAATTCTATAACTAACAAAATCATATTACAATAAAGATTAATTTAAAAAAAAAACCCGCCGGATGTCTTTACACTGGCTGAATTTACCTGAGTGCATGTACAGTAATACAGGAATACAGAAAGAAAGGAGTTCATTAAGTCGCAGTCTGGTTGAGGTTTTCCTTCCTTTGGTAAAGGTTGATGATTCCAGCTTCATGCAGCTTCTTCCACGTTTTTATCTCCACATTATAGTCATGATTGATGTAAAAAATAACACGGGTTTTTGCGTTTCTGTCATAGTAATAGTTGGGGTATTTTCTGTGTTCTTCAGTGATGAAGCCATACAAGTCCACCTGAATGATGACAAGAAGAGAAGAGAAGAGAGCTCGAAATTCAGGAAGGGATAAAATATCATTTATAGAGTTATTATTATTATTATTATTATTATTATTATACTTTTCAAACCCTTTTATCAGCTTTTGTTCCAATCCCACTGCCGGGCCGCAACCAGAGCACTGAGGCAGTGGGAAAGATGTCGCTTATATCTTTAGCCACAAAAAAAAGTCAAAGTGAGATTGCTTTTCTTAAGATACAGTCAAGCCGGAAAGTCTGCACACCCCGTTCACCTTCTCCACATTTTATTACGTTACAAACTGATTCTACAATAGATTGAGTTCAGTTTTTGTCACAAAATTCTACACAAAATCGCCCATAATGACAAAGTGAAAGCAGGTTTTTAGATATTTTTGCTAATTTATTAAAAATAAAAATGTAAAATATCATATGTACACAAGTGTGTACACCCTTTGATATGACACCCAAATGTGAGCTGACGTGCATTTTGTTTCCACTGATACTGCTTGAGATGTTTCTACAACTTAATTGGAGTCCACCTGTGGTAAATTCAGTTGATTGGACATGATTGGGGATTGCCAACACCTGCCTATATAAGGTCCCATAGTTGACAGTGCATGTCAGAGCAAACTCCAAGCCATGGAGTCAAAGGAATTATCTGCAGACCTCAGAAACAGGATTGTGTCAAGGCATAGATCTGGAGAAGGGGACAGAAAAATTGCTGCAGCTTTACAGGTTCCAAAGAGCACAGTGGCCACCATCATTCATAAATGGAAGAAGTTTGGAACCACCAAGAATCTTCCTAGACCTGGCTGCCCAGCCAAACTGACTGATCGGGGAAGACAGGCCTTGGCCAGGAAGGTGAGCAGGAACCCGAAGGTCACTGACAGAGCTTCAGCGTATCCTTGTGGAGATGAGAGAACCTTTCAGAAGATCAACCATCCAGGCAGCACTCCACAAATCAGGCCGTTATGGCAGAGTGGCCAGACGGAAGCCACTCCTTAGTAAAAGGCACATGACAGCCTGCTTGGAGTTTGCCAAAAGGCATCTAGAGGAGTCTCAAACCATGAGAATCAAGATTCTCTGATCTGATGAAACCAAAATTGAACTTTTTGGCCTGAAAAGCAAGCGTCACATCTGAAGGAAACCAGGCACCACTCATCGCCTGGCTAATACCATCCCTACAGTGAAGCATGGTGGTGGCAGCATCATGATGTGGGGATGTTTTTCAGCAGCGGGAACGGGGCGACTAGTCCTGATAGAGGGAAAGGGGAATGCAGCGAAGTACACTGAGATCCTTGAAGAAAACCTGCTCCAGAGCGCTCCGGACCTCAGACTGGGGTGAAGGTTTACCTTCAAACATGAGAATGACCCAAAGCACACAGCCAAAAGAACAAAGGAGTGGCTTCGGAGAAAGTCTGTGAATGTCCTTGAGTGGCCCAGCCAGAGCCCAGACCTGAATCCAATTGAACATCTGTGGAAGGAGCTGAAAATGGCTGTGTACCGATGCTCCCCATCCAACCTGATGGAGCTTGCAAGGATATGTCAAGAGGAATGGGCAAAAATGTCTAGAAACAAGTGCGCCAAGCTCGTAGCTTCTTTCCCTGTTAGGGTTTTGCTGGGATTCGAACCTGGTTCGTTGGTGTGATAATCCAGCAAACCCCCACTAGGCCACCAGGGGGATGACTCAAATGCAGAGGCGTGAGGCGGAAGTAGAAAAGGAATCAAAAGGTTTATTTAAACTATATACACTATATACAGGGCAAAACAAAAGACAAAAAAAAACCAAAGAGTATAATCCAAAAGAAAAGCAAAGTGCAAAAATACAAAAGCTAAGAAGATCAAAAAACACAGTACAAAGGAAACTGGAGATAAACATAACAGCACAAAGACTCCGTGACAAGAGGACTGAACTCAGGGGTATAAATAGACAAACTAATTAAGGACACAGGTGAAGATAATTAGGCAATTAACACAAACACAAAACACAGGAACAGTGGCGGCCTCTAGAGGCCAAAATAAACACGACATGAAAAGGAAATAACAGCGGCCTCTAGAGGCCAAAACAGTCCTAGTCCTAACAGGACCCCCCCCTCTAGGAGCGTCTCCTGACGTTCCCAGGGCGATCCGGATGGGCCGAATGGAAGTCCCGACATAGTTCTTTATCAAGGACATCCCGAGCAGGAACCCAGCAGCGCTCCTCAGGACCATAGCCCTCCCAGTCCACCAGATATTGCAACCCGCCGCGGACCCGGCGGGAGTCAAGCAGGCGATTCACAGTGAACACAGTCTGCCCCTGGAAGATGCGGGGGGGTGGGGGGTTCCTAGGGGCAGGGGCATACGTAGATGTCAGTACGGGCCGTAACAGGGAAACATGGAAAGTGGGGTTGATCCTCAGAGTCCGGGGCAACTGGAGCCGGTAGGAGACAGGGTTCACCCTGCGCACCACCTTGAAGGGGCCAATGTAGCGAGGAGCAAGCTTGCGGTTCTCTACCCGCAGCGGAAGGTCCTTAGTGGACAGCCAAACCCGCTGCCCAGGGCGGAAAGTGTGTGCAGGTCTTCTGTGGCGGTTGGCCTGAGTCTGGTTGGTTCTGGAGGTCTGTATGAGGGTCTTCCTGACCTTGCTCCAGGTCTTGCGACACCGTCTCACATATTGGTTGACCGAGGGCACCCCCGCGTCCTCCTCCTGGTCCGGGAACAGAGGTGGCTGGAACCCGAATTGGCACTGGAATGGCGACAGCTTGGTGGCCGATGACTGCAGGGTGTTGTGGGCGTACTCCGCCCATGGCAGCCAGGTGCTCCACGATGTCGGGTTATCCATAGCCAGGCCTCGCAGGGTGGTTTCCAGGTCCTGGTTGAGCCTCTCCGTCTGACCATTGGACTGTGGGTGAAACCCAGAGGAGAGGCTGGCAGTGGCTCCGATGACCTTGCAGAACCCGTGCCACACTCGGGAGGAGAACTGGGGCCCTCGGTCTGAGACGATGTCCTGTGGAAGACCAAAGACTCGGAAGACATGATTAAACAAAAGTTTCGCAGTTTCAAGAGCAGAGGGGAGTTTGCACAGTGGTATGAAGCGGCAGGCCTTGGAGAATCTGTCAACTAAGACCAAAATGACCGTGTTACCTTGTGACTCAGGGAGACCCGTGATAAAGTCGACTGCCACGTGGGACCAGGGACGCCGGGGAATGGTCAGAGGATGCAGGAGACCCTGGGGACGCTGTCGTGGGTTCTTGGTTCTGGTGCAAACCTCACAGGACAGGACAAATGACCTTACTTCCTTCTCCATGTTAGGCCACCAGAAGCGTCTTTTCAGGAAGTCCAGGGTCCTCCGAGCTCCCGGGTGGGCGGTGAGAGGGGAAGAGTGACCCCACTGGAGAACCTTGGCCCAGGCTTGATGTGGGACGTACAAGAGGCCTGGTGGCCCCGTCCCAGGACCGGGGTCCTGGCGTTGGGCTCGTCGGACAGCCTCCTCAATACCCCAGCGGACAGGGGCCACAATCCGGGACACAGGGATAATAGGCCCGACTTCATTCTCCCTGTTAGTGGCAGAGAACAGTCTGGACAGTGCGTCAGGTTTGGTGTTCTTGGAGCCGGGGCGGTATGAGAGGGTGAAGTCAAACCGACTGAAAAACAGGGCCCACCTAGCCTGTCGAGGGTTCAGTCTCTTGGCTTGCTGGAGGTACTCCAGGTTCTTGTGGTCAGTCCAAACCAGGAATGGATGTTGTGCTCCCTCCAGCCAGTGCCTCCACTCCTCAAGGGCCAGTTTGACCGCTAGCAGTTCTCGATCCCCCACATCGTACCGGGACTCAGCAGGACTCAGGCGGTGGGAGAAGTAAGCGCAGGGGTGCAGCTTTCCTTCCGAACGTTGAGAGAGCACCGCGCCGACACCACTGTCCGAGGCGTCCACCTCCACGATGAATGGTTGGGAGGTGTCCGGGAGAACCAGAATGGGTGCCGTGCAGAAGCGGTCCTTGAGGTCTTTGAACGCCTTTTCTGCCTGAGGAGACCAGCCATAAGATCCACCTGTCCCTTTGGTGAGGTCAGACATGGGTGCTGCCACAGAACTGAAGTTCCTGATGAACTTGCGGTAGAAGTTAGCGAATCCTAAGAACCGCTGAACCTCCTTAACGGACTTGGGAGTAGGCCAATCCCGGACGGCCAGGGTCTTGGCAGGGTCCATTTGGAGTTGGCCTGTCCGTACAATAAATCCCAGAAAGGAGACCTCGGGAACATGAAATTCGCATTTCTGGGCCTTGGCGAACAGATTGTTCTGTAGCAGCCTCTGGAGAACCTGGCGGACATGGTGGCGGTGCTCCTGCACGGTCTTGGAAAAGATAAGGATGTCGTCGAGGTAGACAAAAACGTATAGGTTAATCATGTCCCTTAAGACGTCGTTGATTAGGGCCTGAAAAACAGCTGGTGCGTTGGTGAGTCCGAAGGGCATCACCTGGTATTCGTAGTGCCCAGACGGGGTGTTAAAGGCAGTCTTCCACTCGTCTCCCTGTCGGATACGGATGAGGTGGTATGCGTTCCGTAGGTCCAACTTGGTGAAGACGGTGGCGCCTTGGAGCAGGTCGAAAGCTGTGGACATCAGCGGAAGGGGATATCGGTTGCGCACAGTGATCTTATTCAGGCCTCTGTAATCAATACATGGTCGGAGCCCCCCATCCTTCTTGCCGACAAAGAAGAAGCCGGCTCCAGCAGGTGAAGTGGAGGGTCGAATAAACCCAGAGACCAGGGCATCTTTGAGGTATTCCTCCATGGCCTTGCGTTCTGGCTGAGAGAGTGAAAACAGTCTGCCACGAGGAGGGGTAGTCCCAGGGAGCAAGTCGATGGCACAGTCGTAGGCCCGGTGCGGAGGAAGAACGGCGGCCCTGCTCTTGCTGAATACCTCCTTGAGATCCCAGTACTCTGTGGGAACTTGAGATAACTCGGTGAGATCAGGGGGCTCGGCAGGAGACACAGGAGAGCTAGAGAGCAGACAAGAGGCATGGCATGCAGGGCCCCATTCCACAACCTGGCTTGTTACCCAGTCTATGCGAGGGTTGTGGCGAGTAAGCCAAGGAAGGCCTAGAATAACTGGGAACTCAGGTGAAGGAATCAGGTGCAGGGATATTTCTTCCTTGTGACCTTGAGACTGGAGGAAAACAGGAGAAGTAACTTGGGTGACTCTTCCATCACCTAACGCTTGGCCATCGAGGGCAGACACAGACAGTGGGACTTCAAGAGGTGCAGTCGGAATATTGATGCTTTGGGCGAAGTGAATATCCATAAAGTTCCCAGCCGCCCCTGAGTCTATCAAAGCTTGACAAGAGTGGACAGACTCACCCCAGGAGATGGAGACCGGGATGTAGATTCCTTGGCCAGGGAGTCCGGGAGAGAGGGTAGGCCCCGTCACAACCCTCCCTCGGCTGGACGGGGCGGTCCTTTTCCCAAGAGTTCGGGACATGATGCTCGGAAGTGACCAGGCTTGCCACAGTAGATGCAGCACTTGTCCCTCCTTCTGCGCTCCCTCTCAGATGCGGAGAGGCGAGTACGACCCACTTGCATGGGTTCTGGACAGTCACTGAAGGAGGTAGACGGTCTCCAGGTAGAGGTAGGGAGGCTGGGGGGGCTCAAGGCTTGGTGGCGTTCTCTCATCCTGTTGTCCAGACGAATAGCATGTGAGATGAGGGTTTCGAGGTCACTTGGGCATCCAATAGAGGCCAGACCGTCCTTGATGGGGTCAGACAGACCATGGTGGAAGGCTGACACCAGGGCAGTCTCGTTCCATCCACTTACTGCTGCGAGTGTTTGGAACGAGATGGCGTAATCTGCGACGCTTCCTCCTTGCCGGATGGACATGAGCTTTCGGGCTGCGTCGGTACTGATGTCTGCCTGATCGAAGACCCGAAGCATCTCTTCAGAAAACAGCTGGAAATCAAAGCACTCAGGTCCCTGTCTTTGCAAGATAGCAGTAGCCCAGGCTCGCGCCTTACCAGCTAATAAGGTGATCACAAAGGCAATCTTGCGGCGATCCGTAGTGTAGGTGGTAGGCTGAAGCTCAAAGGTGAGTTGACACTGGGTAAGGAACTCTCGGCACTCACTGTGCTTGCCGTCATACCTCTGTGGTGCAGGAAGGCTGGGTTCGCGAGGTGAAGAAGGCAGCATTGCAGGAGGCACTGGAGCAGGAGTGGGAGCTGGATCAGGAGCAGGAACTGGATAAGGAGCAGGAGATGCAGGCAGAGATGTCAGCTGTGCCAGGGTTTTCCCAATTTGCTGAAGCAGTTCCTCGTGGCGAGCGAGGGCCTCACGTTGGCTGGTGAGCGTACGTCCATGAGCGTCCATGGTCGCTCCGAAGCGTGTCAAAGCTGCCATAATTCCCTGAAGGTTGGCCGGGTAGACAGTTGAAGCAGCCTCTGCTGAGTCAGTCATGACGGAGTCTTTCTGTTAGGGTTTTGCTGGGATTCGAACCTGGTTCGTTGGTGTGATAATCCAGCAAACCCCCACTAGGCCACCAGGGGGATGACTCAAATGCAGAGGCGTGAGGCGGAAGTAGAAAAGGAATCAAAAGGTTTATTTAAACTATATACACTATATACAGGGCAAAACAAAAGACAAAAAAAAACCAAAGAGTATAATCCAAAAGAAAAGCAAAGTGCAAAAATACAAAAGCTAAGAAGATCAAAAAACACAGTACAAAGGAAACTGGAGATAAACATAACAGCACAAAGACTCCGTGACAAGAGGACTGAACTCAGGGGTATAAATAGACAAACTAATTAAGGACACAGGTGAAGATAATTAGGCAATTAACACAAACACAAAACACAGGAACAGTGGCGGCCTCTAGAGGCCAAAATAAACACGACATGAAAAGGAAATAACAGCGGCCTCTAGAGGCCAAAACAGTCCTAGTCCTAACATTCCCAAGACGCCTTGAAGCTGTAATTGCTTCCAAAGGTGCATCAACCAAGTATTAGGCAAAGGGTGTGTACAGATATGTAACCCCTAAATAACCTTGTGGCAGCAGGGGTGTGGTCAAGCGTCGGTCTGTGAAGGGAGGGCGGAGTCAGGGAAGGTAAGTGGCAGAATCACTGCACCTGACGGGAATTAACCTGTGTCTTCCCCAGTGACCACGCTCTATAAGAGGAGAGGGAGCGCAGAGGAAGGGAGCTCTCCCGACCAGAACACGTGTGTGTGTATATATATATGAGTGAATATAAAAGCTGAAAAGCTAAAATAAGAGTTATTGAGAACTCAGTTCTGGCCTGCCGTGCTTCTGTGCTCCACCCACCTGGTATAATTCTACAGTGGTGCTGAAACCCGGGATAGTGCAGAAGGGAACGGCCACATGGAGTCCATCCTCCTTTCAGGACCTGGTCCATGCCCTTGCCACGGCCCAACAGAGCCAGCACCAGGTGCTGATCGCCCTCCAGAAGGAACAAGAACAGCACTTCAAAGCCCTGGTGCTGGCGCAACAGGAAGATCGCCAGGCATTCCAGCACCTGCTTATGTCAGCGGGGGCTCCGATCACCACCGCCGCGGACCCGCCCCACCTCACCCTAATGAAGATGGGTCCGCTGGACGACCCCGAAGCCTCCCTGGCTCTTTTCGAGCAGGCAGCCGAGGCGTGGGGTTGGCCGGTGGAACAGCGTGGCGCGCCTCCTCCCCCTGCTAACGGGCGAGGCGTGGCTGGCCGCGCTACATCTCCCCGCCGACAGCCGGCTGGTCTACGCGGACCTCTGCAGGGCCGTCCTCTAGCGCATGGGCCGCACCCCGGAGCAGCAGCGGCAGCGCTTCCGCGCGCTGCACCTGGAGGAGGTTGGCCGGCCATTCGCGTTCGGCCAGCAACTCTGGGATGCCTGCCGGCGGTGGCTGAGGGCCGACAACCACGACGCCGAGGGAATCATCGATCTGGTGGCGCTGGAGCAGTTCGTCGCTCGACTTCCAGAAGGAACCGCGGAGTGGGTCCAGTGCCACCGCCCGGCGTCGCTGGATCAGGCCATCGAGCTGGCGGAGGACCATATGGCAGCCGTTCCGATGGCAGGACAGCGTGTCTCCCCTTCTCCCCTCCCCTCTCTCTCTCCCCCCTTCTGTCCCTCGTCCTCGCCCCATTCCCCCACCATGGCAGCGGGCCGGCTCCACCCCAGCCGGCCCGCCGCACCCACGGTGTCCTACCGTTTCCTACTTCCGTGTCTGTCTTCCCCCTCTCAGGTGAGTGATCTCTGGAACACTGGTGCAGAGAGAGAGCCTGGGCCAGTTTGCTGGCGCTGCGGGAAGCCGGGGCACCTCCAGCATCAGTGCTTGGCGATGGAGGTGGGCGCGGTGGTCCGGATCCCCAACGCGCCAGGGACCGCCCTCGATCGGGCCGGAGCGTATCGCATACCGGTGAGTATCCAAGGGGATACGTATCAGGCTTTGGTGGACTCTGGCGGTAATCAGACCTCAATCCACCAAAGCCTGGTGCAAGACGAGGCATTGGGGAGAGCACAATTGGTGAAGGTGTTGTGTGTGTGCACAGGGATGTTCACAACTACCCTATAGTGTCGGTCCACATTCTATTTTGAGGGGAGAAATTTAGAGTACAGTCGGCGGTTAATCCTCGCCTCACCCACTCGATAATTTTGGGGACTGATTGGCCGGGATTTGGGGAATTAATGACACATTTAGTGAAGAGTGGGGTCTGCCATAATTTAGCGGGGGGAGGTCCCAGTGTGGCTTTGGCGGGAGCAGCTGTCACAGAGCCATCCACGTCACCACCGCATCAGAGTCAGGAGCAGCAGGCTCCTCCTCCCTCTCTCAGGGATTTCCTCGCGGATTTCCCGTTAGAGCAGTCACGAGACGAGACTCTGTGGCATGCGTTTGACCAAGTGAGAGTAATCGATGGTCAAACACTCCAGCCAAATGCTACCCCGTCCTTCCCCTATTTCTCCATTTTTAAGGATAGATTATACCGAGTGACGCAGGACACTCAGACGAAGGAGCAGATCACAAAGCTTTTAATCCCAAAGAGCCGCCAGGAATCTACATTCCAGGCAGCTCACTTTAATCCCATGGCTGGACACTTAGGGCAGGATAAGACACTAGCCCGAATAATGGCCTGGTTCTATTGGCCAGGGATTCGCGGCGATGTCCGTAGGTGGTGTACGGCGTGCCGCGAATGCCAGTTAGTAAATCCAGCGGCCATTCCAAAAGTGCCTTTGCGCCCTCTGCCATTAATCGAGACCCCATTCGAAAGAATTGGGATGGATCTCATCGGGCCATTAGATCGATCAACACGAGGGTATCGCTTTATTTTAGTTCTGGTAGACTATGCAACGTGATACCCGGAAGCAGTGCCTCTTCGCAATATCTCAGCACGCAGTATTGCGGAAGCACTCTTCCACGTCATCTCCCGAGTTGGAATCCCCAAAGAGATTCTGACTGATCAAGGCACCTGTGCGTGACTGTCTCTGTGCAATACTTTATATGTGCAATACCTCACTCCATAATGTGTAACACAACACATACACCTCAGACTGTGCACCTTACCCCCTTACACCCCCATTTTTTCCCCCTTCCTCTCTCTCTCCCTCTCTACACGCTGTTTGCACTGTTATTGGAGATGCTTTAATCTCATTGTACATGTGTATAGTGACAATAAAGGCATTCTATTCTATTCTGTATGGGTTACTGGGAATTAAGCCGATCCGCACCAGCGTTTGTCACCCACAAACGGATGGCTTAGTCGAACGGTTCAACCGCACCTTCAAAACCATAATTAAAAAATTTGTAAGCGA
This sequence comes from Neoarius graeffei, assembly GCF_027579695.1. NCBI lineage: Eukaryota > Metazoa > Chordata > Actinopteri > Siluriformes > Ariidae > Neoarius > Neoarius graeffei. The sequence continues at coordinate 77,116,539 of NC_083582.1, read as the reverse complement.
GGACACACACAACTGGGATAAATGGCTCGAGCCCCTGTTATTCGCAGTGTGAGAGGTCCCACAAGCATCCACGGGGTTCTCCCCGTTCAAATTATTATATGGGCGTAAGCCGCGTGGCATTCTAGATGTGCTGCGGGAAAATTGGGAGGAGGGATCTTCAACAAGTAAAAAATGAAATTCAATACGTTATCAACCTGCGCGCCTAACTCCACACCCTCACTCACTTAACCCAGGAGAATTTGCGGCAGGCCCAAGAACGTCAAGTCCGTCTGTACGACAGGGGCACGTACCTTAGGGAGTTCACACCAGGAGATAAAGTACTCGTGCTGTTGCCCACGTCGAGCTCCAAATTAATCGCCAGGTGGCAAGGACCCTTTGAGGTCACACGGTGAGTTGGGGACGTCGACTATGAGGTGAAGCAAATGGACAGGGGTGGGGCGTTACAGATTTATCACTTCAATCTGTTAAAACTTTGGAACGAGGAGGTCCCCATGGCATTGGTGTCGGTGGTTCCAGAGAAGGCGGAGCTGGGGCCGGACGTTCAAAAGGGAAAATTGAAATCGCCCACCGCTCCGGTTCCCTGTGGTCCCCTCTCCCCGACCCAGCTCACGGAGGTAGGCCAGTTGCAAACAGAATTTTCTGATGTGTTCTCGCCCCTGCCTGGCCGCACCCACCTCATAGAACACCACATTGAGATGCCCCTGGGGGTAGTAGTGCGCAGCCGCCCTTACCGACTGCCCGAACACAAGAAAAAGGTGGTTCGGGAAGAACTCAAGGCCATGCTCGAAATTGGCATCGTCGAGGAGTCCCACAGTGACTGGAGCAGCCCGGTGGTCTTGGTTCCCAAGGCTGACGGGTCGGTCCGGTTCTGTGTGGACTATAGAAAAGTCAATACGGTGTCTAAATTTGACGTGTACCCAATGCCTCGTATTGACGAGTTGCTCGATCGACTAGGCACGGCTCGCTTTTATTCGACACTGGATTTGACAAAGGGATATTGGCAGATCCCCTTGACTCCTCTATCCCGAGAGAAAATGGCCTTTTCCACACCGTTTGGCTTACACCAGTTTGTCACACTTCCTTTTGGGCTGTTTGGGGCACCTGCTACATTCCAGCGGCTTATGGATAGGGTCCTCCGCCCCCACGCCACCTATGTGGCTGCATACCTGGACGACATTATTATTTATAGTAATGACTGGCTGCAGCACCTAGAACACCTGAGGGCCGTCCTTAGGTCGCTGAGGCAAGCGGGGCTCACAGCCAACCCAAAGAAGTGTGTGATTGGGCGGGTCAAAGTACGGTATCTGGGCTTCCACTTGGGCAATGGGCAGGTGCGTCCCCAAATCAATAAGACAGCAGTGATTGCGGTCTGCCCGAGGGCTAAGACCAAAAAAGGGGGTGAGACTGGGGCTGGCTGGCTACTATCGTAGGTTTATACCTAATTATTCGGACATCACCAGCCTGCTGACTGATCTCACTAAAAAGGGGTGTGGGAGCCATTTTTGCTATTTTGTTGTTTCATTTTGTTAGTATGAATATAATAAGTTAAATATTATTATTGATTATGCTGATGTAGTCAGTCTGTGTCACAGGGTGTTTGGGCAATAATGGGCACAGATTTAGATCCACGTTAGATACTACATGGCCCCACCTCCTTTCACCTTATGCACACAGGTGATTTTGAATCAGCTGGCGGGAGTAGGAAGGGGACACAGTTTTTTGACCATGGCAAACAGAAATGTAAAAGGATTTAAAACAAATAAACATTTAAGAAAGTAATCCGCATGTCATTAACCTCACTGGCTACTCCCGTCAGAGCGTCTCCATGCAAATTTTGAACTGCGTCGGAGGCCGCAAAAAGGGAGCACCAGATCCGGTCCAGTGGACGGAGCAATGCCATCAGGCTTTCTCTAGGGTAAAGGCTGCACTGTGTGGGGGGCCACTATTACACTCCCCTGACTTTTCTCTCCCCCTTGTTTTGCAGACAGATGCATCGGACAGAGGGCTGGGGGCTGTTCTGTCCCAGGAGGTGGAGGGGGAGGACCGTCCAGTGCTGTACATCAGCCACAAGCTGTCGTTGCATGAGGGCAGGTACAGCACCATAGAAAAGGAATCCCTTGCCATCAAGTGGGCAGTCCTCGCCCTCCGCTACTACCTGCTGGGGCACCCTTTCACCCTCTGGTCAGACCACGCGCCCTTGCAGTGGCTCCACCACATGAAGGATGCCAACATGCGGATCACCCGTTGGTATCTGGCACTCCAACCGTTTAAGTTCGAGGTGGTCCACAGGCCGGGGGTGCAGATGGTCGTGGAGGACTTTCTCTCCCGTCAATGGGGGGGGAGTCAGCTGCAGGCCGGATGGCTGCCCAGCCTGAGTCGGGCGGTGGGGGTATGTGGCAGCAGGAAGCATGGTCAAGCGTCGGTCTGTGAAGGGAGGGCAGAGTCAGGAAAGGTAAGTGGCAGAATCATTGCACCTGACGGGAATTAACCTGTGTTTGTGTGTCTTCCCCAGTGACCGCGCCCTATAAGAGGAGAGGGAGCACAGAGGAAGGGAGCTTCTCCCGACCAGAACACGTGTGTGTGTGTGTGTGTGTGTGTGTGTGTGTGTGTGTGTGTGTGTGTGTATATGTGAGTGAATATAAAAGCTGAAAAGCTAAAATAAAAGAGTTATTGAGAACTCAGTTCTGGCCTGCCGTGCTTCTGTGCTCCACCCACATGGTATAATTCTACAAACCTATTTTTGTCAGTAAAATAAAATTGCATATTTTTCTAAAAACCTGCTTTCACTTTGTCATTATGGGCTATTTTGTGTAGAATTGTGTGACAAAAAGTGGAGGCCATTCACTTCGTATCTGCTTTAATATCAACAGATCTTTTATTAAGGGTACGTGAATATTTTCAGCATGGCACACCTTCAGCCTGTTCAGTGTGCTGAGTGCAGTATGTTTAGTCATTCTTCCTCCGTCGCTAATGATAGCTTTATTTGTGATAAGTGCAGATTAGTTAGCTTGCTGACGGAGAAGATCATAGTGCTAGAAGCACGTGTCCAGGCTTTAGAGAAGGCCAGTGAGTGTGAGAACAGTGTAGTTTCTGTAGGGGAAAGTCTGGATGCCCTCGGTGGAGTTAGTAATCCCCCAACTCCGGCATTAGAGCCTTTACAGCGGGGCGAATGGGTGACGGCTCGGCAGCATAAGCGTAGAGCCAAAGCTACCACTGAGGCTCGCCCACGGGAGCACCACTCCTCTCCATGTCACGTGTCGAACAGGTTTGCTGTCCTTAGTGATGCACCCGCTGAGAAACCTGAAAGAGCTCTGGTTATAGGGGACTCTATCATATGGCATGTGAAATTAGCTCAGCCTTTAGGGCAGGCATCACCAAATGGCGGACCTCGGTCCGGATCTGGACCCAGTGATGGTTCTGTCTGGACCCGTGACCAATGGTAAATTCACGAGATTAAGTAATTTTCATGGAGCATTATTTTGGACGGTCGTGGCTATTGACAGCAGGCACTGCTACTCCAGTTAATATGACAACAGCTTCACTCAGTTGAGCCAATAAAATCGTTAGTTTACCCAGCGCACCACAGCACAGCAACAAGCAGAGAGGAAGAGAGTTAAGTTCAGAGACAACCGACCGAGACAACATGGCTTGCTCCTAAAGGTGGCAGAAAGTAGACAAGGAAAATCGTTATTTTGAAGATGAATGGATGGATAAATATATGTTCATTCTTCCGGCGAGCAGTTCAAAAGCAGTGTGCCTCATATGCTCCGAAAACGTGGCATTAATTAAAAGCGGCAATGTGAAGCGCCACTACGAAACGAAGCACAGCTCTTTTGAGCAAAATTATCCCCTGAAGTCCGAGCTGAGGGTGCAAAATAACCCAACTGCAAGCAGAGTATGACAGGTCTACCCGACTCATCACACATACACTTACAGACCAGCAACGTGCAAACGAATGTTCCTTAAAAGTAGCGTGGATTTTGGGGCAACATAAAAAACATTTAGTGATGGGACAGTTGTGAAGGAGTGCTTAAACGCCGTTGCTGAGACATTGATCTGCAAGGAAATGCTGCATTAAGAGAGCATTTTGAGACAACTGACCCTGCTACTTTCTGGTTACAGACTGTTTCTGAGAGTGTGTTCCCTGGTCTAACCAAAGGAGCACTGCACACCTTGACTATGTTTGGATCGACTTACAGCTGTGAGTCAGCTTTTTCCACTATGAACATTGTCAAAACCAAGTACCGTTCTAGGCTCAACAATGAACACCTGCATATCTGCATGAGAATGACACTAACTCCATTCCAACCAAGATTTAAATCACTGGCAGGTCAGCCACATGCCCGTTTTTCTCATTAAGAAAAGTAAAAGAAGAAGAATTAAAAGAGAAAAGTTCAAAGAAAAATGTTCTGTTTGCATTTCCCCCCCAAAAAGCCACTTGTTTTCTGAAGATGTGGACTTTTTTTTCTTGAAAAGTAGGCCCTCATTTTTTTAGGCTGGGACCTCCTTATTTTAAGAACAAAGAAGAGAAAATGTGAAGTCAATGCTCTGTTTGCACTTTTTAGTTAATGTTTTCTGAGTTGACTTTTTTACTTGAAGTGTAGGCCTTCAATTCTTCAGGTTGGGACCGCTTTAATTTAAGAGAAAAAGGAGTTATTCCACTCTGTTTGCACTTTTTATTTATTTTATTCTGAGATTTCTGTTTCCTTTAATCTGAAATAAAGGCCTTGAATTTATTTTCCTGGGACGACTTTTATTTATGGTAAAAGAGATAGTTGTGCACTCAGTTCATTTCCTGCATTGGAAATGAACAATAAATATTGTTGAAACCATATGAAAATGTGGACATAGGGGAAGGCTATAAGACACAAGCTGGACTTCGGTTCGGACCTTCTACTTGGGCAAAATGTAATAACTGGACCTCAGTGACTTTTAATTGAATACCCCTGCTTTAGGGGCACCAGCAGCTTTAGTCAGGTGTATACCGGGAGCCAGGGTGCCGGACATAGCAGGTAATCTTAGGGTCCTAGGCAAGCACAGGTTCTCAAAGATAGTTATCCATGCAGGAGCTAATGATATACGCCTTTGTCGGTCTGAGGTTACTAAGAGTAACTGTGTAGAGGTGTTTAAATTAGCGAAGGCGATGTCCGATGCTGTAGTATGCTCTGGCCCCATCCCAATGCGGCGTGGCGATGTAGCTTACAGCAGGTTATTGTCGCTGAACTGCTGGCTGTCCAGGTGGTGCTCTGAAAACAGTGTGGGCTTTATAGATAATTGGGCTAATTTTGAGGGCACTGCTGGCCTGTTAGGGCGGGACGGTATCCATCCCACTCAGGAAGGTGCTGCACTCATTTCCTGCAGCATAGGTCATAGTCTCAGGACAGGCCTAATTAATTTCTGACAATCCAGAGCCAAGGCCAGGGAGCAGACAAACAGGCTAAACCGACTGTCTGCTAGCTGCACAGAGTCGTCACTCAGGGTCCACTACATCGAGACTGTGTCTGTTCCCCGAGCTCAACAAAAAAGTAGAAATACTCAGAGAGTTTGTTCCAGTAACCTAATCAATATAAAATTAGACCATACTGACTGTACAGCCGCTGCCATCACCTTTGATCTAAAGGTGGGGCTATTAAATATTAGATCTCTTACATCTAAAGCGCTAATGGTTAATGAACTCATTACTGATCAGGAGTTTAATGTACTTTGTTTAACTGAAACATGGATTAAGCCAAATGAATATATAACATTAAATGAAGCGAGTCCTCCTGGATACAGTTATATACACCAGCCTCGTCTAACTGGCAGAGGAGGAGGCGTCGCGGTTATTTATAATGATTATCTAGGTGTAACACAAAAACCTGGTTATAAATTTAATACATTTGAAGTTTTTCATACTCATATAATGTATGTAGCCTTGAAAAATACAACCCCAATTCCAAAAAAGTTGGGACAAAGTACAAATTGTAAATAAAAACAGAATGCAATAATTTACAAATCTCAAAAACTGATATTGTATTTAAAATAGAACATAGACAACATATCAAATGTCGAAAGTGAGACATTTTGAAATTTCATGCCAAATATTGGCTCATTTGAAATTTCATGACAGCAACACATCTCAAAGTTGGGACAGGGGCAATAAGAGGCTGGAAAAGTTAAAGGTACAAAAAAGGAACAGCTGGAGGACCAAATTGCAACTCATTAGGTCAATTGGCAATAGGTCATTAACATGACTGGGTATAAAAAGAGCATCTTGGAGTGGCAGCGGCTCTCAGAAGTAAAGATGGGAAGAGGATCACCAATCCCCCTAATTCTGCGCCGACAAATAGTGGAGCAATATCAGAAAGGAGTTCGACAGTGTAAAATTGCAGAGTTTGAACATATCATCATCTACAGTCCATAATATCATCAAAAGATTCAGAGAATCTGGAAGAATCTCTGTGCGTAAGGGTCAAGGCCGGAAAACCATACTGGGTGCCCGTGATCTTCGGGCCCTTAGACGGCACTGCATCACATACAGGCATGCTTCTGTATTGGAAATCACAAAATGGGCTCAGGAATATTTCCAGAGAACATTATCTGTGAACACAATTCACCGTGCCATCCGCCGTCGCCAGCTAAAACTCTATAGTTCAAAGAAAAAGCCGTATCTAAACATGATCCAGAAGCGCAGACGTCTTCTCTGGGCCAAGGCTCATTTAAAATGGACTGTGGCAAAGTGGAAAACTGTTCTGTGGTCAGACGAATCAAAATTTGAAGTTCTTTATGGAAATCAGGGACGCCGTGTCATTCGGACTAAAGAGGAGAAGGACGACCCAAGTTGTTATCAGCGCTCAGTTCAGAAGCCTGCAAGTCGTTCAAATTCTGTAAAGCTGCTTTGCAACAATGTTTATTGTTAAAAGCGCTATACAAATAAACTTGACATGACTTGACAGATTTTCCAAGGGGCGGACTGCATACTGCTTTGTATGCCTCGGAAATATTACCATAACAGCAATCAAGCGTCCGATTTAAATGTGTGGGACAGTCCACATATTGCTGAATGGTAGGCAGGTGTTCAAACAAGTTACAGGAGTTAAAGTCCCCAAGAACGATGAGGGGCTGGTCTGCAGAACGGGCAAGTACGTTATTATAGCTCTCTGCTATTCTCTTCCCGGCTACATCATCATTAGGCCCGGGCACATAAACAAGAATGACTGCGATCTGCCCAAACTCTTGTGGAAGGTAGAATGGTCTGAAGGATACAGTCAATATCTCATAGTCCGGTGTGCACACTTGCTCGCGTATGCAATACTGAGTGGCCCAGCTGTTATCCACAAATAAACACAGCCCACCACCGATGGATTTACGTGAAGTGCGCGCATTCCTGTCAGCTCTTAAAGTGGTGTACCCTGGCAATCTTGGAGTTTCGTGGTAGTCTTTAAGCCATGTTTCCGTCAGACACACAAGATTGCTTAGGCTGAATGCACTGTCATGCTTGGCTCTTAACATAGGTTCATCGTTCCAGCTTGACTGTATGAGTTTTACTGTTTAAAACTATTTCTTGGATTTCTTGTATCTTTGGCTTCCCTGGGATTTTTTTCAAGAAGCTTCTCAGTATCTTTCTTTACCAGACCGAAAGCTCCAACAGCTACTGGTCCAGTTGTGGTTTAAAGGTGCCACATTCTTTCTGTTTCAATCTGTAGGTCCTTAGACTTTGATAGTTTTTCAGATTCTTTCACAGAAACATTTCTATCTATACGTACTGTCATATCAGTCAACAGATAAGGTTTTCCTTCATGATCCTTAACGACAATGTCTGGTCTGTTTGCTTGTATGGTTCCATCAGTGTTCATGCGAAAAGCCCATAAAGTTAGATTAGATTAGATTAGATTAGATTAGATTAGATTAGATTAGATTAGATTAGATTAGATTAGATTAGATTAGATTAGATTAGATAGAACTTTATTGATCCCTTTGGGGGGGTTCCCTCAGGGAAATTAAAATTCCAGTAGCATCATTACAGGATAAACAGAGAACAGAAACAGAGAAAAACTTCTAGATAAATTAAATTAGGTATTTGCATATACAAAAAAGAATAAAAATAAGATATAGGGAAGAGGAAGGGGGAAAAAAGTCCAACAGAAGAGGTATTGCACATTATATTGCACATTGTCCGGTATTGCTTATTGTCAGGCTAGGCTACTGCTCCTTCCCGTCCTCTGTCCTCCTGTTACCTCTCCTCCCCGACGAGAGGAGTTGTACAGTCTGATGGCGTGAGGAACAAAGGAGTTTTTGAGTCTGTTCATCCTGCACTTGGGAAGGAGCATTCTGTCACTGAACAGGCTCCTCTGGTTGCTGATGACGGTGTGCAGAGGGTGACTGGCATCGTCCATGATGTTCAGTAGTTTGTCCATAGTCCTGTTCTCCGCCACCATCACCAAAGAGTCCAGCTTCATGCCGACCACAGAGCCAGCCAGCCTGATCAGTTTGTCCAGCCTGGATGCGTCCTTCTTGGATGTGAAGCCCCCCCCAGCACACCACGGTGTAAAACAGGACACTGGCGACCACAGACTGATAGAACATCCACAGGAGTTTCCTGCAGATGTTAAAGGACCACAGCCTCCTCAGGAAGTATAGCCTGCTCTGTCCCTTCCTGTACAAGTGGTTGGTGTTGCAAGTCCAGTCCAGCTTGCTGTCCAGCCACAGCCCGAGGTATCTGTAGGAATCCACAGCCTCCACCTCGACTCCCTCAATCAGAACTGGTCGTGACCTTGGTCTGGACCTCCCAAAGTCAATGACCAGCTCCTTGGTCTTCGAGGTGTTGAGCTGCAGATGGTTCCTGTTGCACCACACAGCAAAGTCCCTCACCAGGCTCCTATACTCCTCCTCTCTGTCGTCACTGATACACCCAACGATGGCTGTGTCATCAGCAAACTTCTGAATGTGACACAGCTCCGAGTTGTAGCAGAAGTCCGTGGTGTACTTGGGTGAAGAGAAGAGGGGCCAGCACCGTGCCCTGGGGTGTCAGGGTGTCAGACATGATGTCCTTCAGCCTGATGTACTGCGGCCTGTTGGTGAGGTAGCTGGAGATCCAGGTGATCAGGCAGGGGTCCACTCGCATCCTGTTCAGTTTGTCCTGAAGCATAAGGGGCTGGATGGTGTTGAAGGCACTTGAGAAGTCCAAGAAGAGGATCCTCACTGTGCCATTTCCCTTATCCAGATGCGAGTGGGCTCGGTGTAGTAGGTAGAGGATTGCGTCTTCCACACCAACACCTGCCCGGTACGCAAACTGCAGACAGTCCTGGGCATGTTGTACCTGGGGTCTGAGGAGGCTGAGGAAGAGCCACTCCAACGTCTTCATCAGATGTGAAGTGAGTGCCACCGGTTGGAAGTTGTTCAGCTCGCTGGGCCGATTCTTCTTGGGAACTAGAACGATGCATGATGTCTTCCAGAGGGTTGGCACTCTCCCCAGCTGCAGGCTGAGGTTGAAGATGCATTGGAGTGGTTCACCCAGTTCAGCAGCACAGGTCTTCAGGAGTCGGGGACACACCTTGTCCAGGCCTGCTGCTTTCCTGGGGTGAAGCTTCCTCAGTTGACCTCTGACCTGGTCTGCAGTAATGCATGGAGGAGTCTGTGTTGAGGTGGGGGAGGAGGGGGCTGCTGCGATGACTGGGGGGAGGTGTGTTGAGGGAAGAAGGAGAGATGGCTGCAGTGAGGGGGAGGGTGGGGGGGACGTGGGCTGGTTGAACCGATTGAAGTCATTCAATTCATTTGCCCTCTCCACTGTCCCCTCAATGACTCTGGTCTTTGGTGGGGTTTACATTAGACCGTATCAGCGGATCATCAGATTAACGTTTTTAAAAACGATTAGCGTGCACACAGCAACGCCAATACACGATTCGCGTGCACACAGCAACGCCAATACACGGATACGCTAATCACATGACTAATTCGGCACGTAAGTTGAAATGTGTCAGTGCGGCTCATCGCTTCCTCCTCAGCGGCTGCGCTCCAAATCACTCCGCCCTGAACAGCGAGTGCCCTCTGAAGGGTGCGCACTCCGGCCCTGCGCAGCTCACAGAGCGCGTGAGTGAAGCGCACGAGCAGTGATTCAGGACTGAGCCGCTGTGTGTGAGATCCCAGTGCATATCGGGCATGCGCAAGTCACTTACCACTTGCAAGTGGAAGGATGGCAAGCCTAAAGACAATCATAACTACACAATGGGCAGTATTTGCATCAGTATTTGCAGTATTTTCATACTTTTATACTCTTTAATGAAAGGTGATACAAGGCGGAAGTCCGCGCCGTTTTTCAGCAGTTGCGTCACATGACCAACGCCAGCGAATCAGGAAGGTGGATGTCACAGTGACGTTGTACAATGACGACGTCAGCTAGAGCTCAGCACAGTGTATCCGCGTATCTCAATGTTTACACAGCACCGGATCAAATACGAACTGGGTTGAATACGTGGGCTCTGGCGGATTCCCGTTTCCTGGCGTTTTAATGTGAACGGACAGTGCATCCATGAAGAAAACGAGACAGATACGGTCTAATGTAAACTTGGCCTTTGTGTTGTGGCCTGTGATGGTTTTCACACCTTCCCAGACCTTCCTCATGCTGTTCTCCTTCAGCTTCTGCTCCACCTTTCTCCTGTAAGGTGAAGTAGTAGCTCATTTTCTGTGATTGGTGCCCAGGGGGTTGTGCTTGTCCCACTTATCAGCTGATGGAAGGCTTTAATGTTGGCATATTTTCCAGCGAAGGTATTGTCCGATTCTGCCATGTCTATTCATGGATTCATTGGGTGTGAGAACTGAGAACTTGTCACAGAAGCAACATTTTGGGTTAGCTCCATTTTTTTTAAAATAATATTTGCCTGGTAGTTTCTAGTGAAGAGGCTTTGATTTTGTGCACTAGAAACTACCAGGCAAAATTTTAATTATTATTATTATTATTATTATTATTAGTAGTAGTAGTAGTAGTAGTAGTAGTATACAATAATACACTGCCTGGCCAAAAAAAAAAAGTTGCAATTTGGATTTAAATAAGCAAATACATAAAACTTTTGATTGAATAACTTTTGATTGAATAACTACTGCAGTGATTCATATGATTCATAACTTTTGATTGAATAGCTTTTGATTGAATAACTACTGCAGTGATTCATATGTTCCAGCTTTCAACAATTCTTTTAACGCTAACTGATGCAGTGAGTAGCTTCTCTTTTCTTAAACCACCATGTTGGAAGATGTATCCAGTGCTCATGGAAAAGATGCTACTGTGTTCCAGGAGGGTCAAATTATTGGCCTGGATCAAGCAAAGAAAACAACTAAGGAGATTTGAGCTGAAATGACTGCAGTTGGGTTAAGAACTGTCCAACACATTTTTAAACCCTGGAAGGATAGAGATGAACCATCAACATCATGGAAAAAATGTGGTTGGAAAAACTCCTGACTGACTATAATCAGAGATCACTGGTGAATCATTAAAAAAAAAGACAGTAGAACTTTCTGCTGTGTTTAATGGTGAAATTAAAAGGATAGTTCCCATCACTAGTAAACAATGAATGAAACAGCCGTGGCTGTCACCTGGCGGCAGCGCGCAGTGATAAGAAGGGAGAGAAAATAGTGCCAAGCGATTTCGAGGTCTGACTTTTTATTTGGCAACGGTTTTGTGATGCAAATATATCACTCTTTTGAACACATACTGTTTTGAGACGAAAAACGTTTGACTTTCGTGACCCCAACAAACTTGCCGGACTACTTTCGTCTGGACCAAAACTGGACAAGAACTGGACTCACAGGATGCTGTCAGGGGTAAGCCAGTGTGTTTGCACGACACTATTGATGGGGATGCCATACAGATTCATGTCAAAAATCCCGAACTATCCCTTTAAGGCCAAGTTTACATTAGACCGTATCTGTCTCGTTTTCTTCGCGGATGCACTGTCCGTTTACATTAAAACGCCTGGAAACGCCGGGAAACGGGAATCCGCCAGGGTCCACGTATTCAATCCAGATCGTGTCTGGTCCGGTGCTGTGTAAACATTGAGATACGCGGATACGCTGTGCTGAGCTCTAGCTGGCGTCATCATTGGACAACGTCACTGTGACATCCACCTTCCTGATTCGCTGGCGTTGGTCATGTGACGTGACTGCTGAAAAACGGCACGGACTTCCGCCTTGTATCACCTTTCATTAAAGAGTATAAAAGTATGAAAATACTGCAAATACTGATGCAAATACTGCCCATTGTGTAGTTATGATTGTCTTTAGGCTTGCCATCCTTCCACTTGCAAGTGGTAAGTGACGCACATGCCCGACATGCACTGGGATCACACACACAGCGGCTCAGTCCCAAATCACTGCTCGTGCGCTCCACTCGCGTGCTGTGTGAGCTGCGCAGAGCCAGAGTGCGCACCCTCCAGAGGGCACTCGCTGTTCAGGGCGGAGTGATTTGGAGCGCAGGATGCCTGCGGAGCCGAGCGTATCCGTGTATTGGCATTGCTGTGTGCACGCTAATCGTTTTAAAAACGTTAATCTGTTGATCCGCTGATACGGTCTAATGTAAACCCCACCTAAGAGCATTTCCACTTACAGTGTGATGAGAACCCCCAGGATTGGGACTAAACAGCCATGTGTCTGTAAGAAAACCACTTGTTAGTGAGACTAATCAGGAGAAAAGGTTTCTATTTGTTAGGGAGCATTAACATTGGACTCTGGAGTGATGGAAAAAGGTCATGTCTGATGAGTCCAGATTGACCCTATTCCTGAGTGATGGGCGTGTCAAGGGAAGAAGGGAAGCTCATGAAGTGATGCCCCATCATGCATAGTAATCTTTCGATTACTGTACAAGCCTCTGGAGGCAGTGTGATGATCTGGGGTTGATTCAGTTGGTCAGATCAAGGCTCAGCAATGTTATGGGGAAATAAAATGAAGTCAGCTGACGATCTGAATGGACTGAATGACCAGATTATCATCAGATCAATGGGGCTTTTCCATCAATGATGGCACAGGAATAAAATTAGGGCTCAAATAGTGAAAGAGTGGTTCAGGAAGCATGAGGAATCATTTACACACCACAGAGTCCCGACCTCAACCCGACTGAAAGTCTTTGGGATGTGCTGGAGAAGATTTTACAGAGTTATTTGACTCTACTGTCATCAAGACAAGATCTTGGCACAAAATTAATGCAACTCTGGATGGAAAAATGTTGCAAAACTGCATCAGATTGTTGAAACAATGCCACAGTGAATGTGTGCTGTAATCAAAGCTAAAGGCAGAACAACTAGATATTAGTGTTCAACTTTTTTTTTCTTGGCCAGACAGTGTAGATCGGTGTAAATCGATATTTATAATAATTACAAAATAAACAGAAGAGGAAGAAGAATAAGAATGATAAGAACTGTAATAAGGAATATTATTAGTCATATCAGACGCTCTGTCTGTGCTGTGAAAATTGTCCATGCAGACGCTCATCAAAGTTTCCAAACCTGTCATTGCTTAACTCGTGAATATTTTCTATCGTGAATAGTCTCACTAAAAATCTTATAATCTCTGCTTTCCAAAGAAATGTATCTGGTTAAGATCTGTTCAGTACTTTGGGAGTAACGGCAGGTTGAAGTCGCTACAACAGAGTAAAAACTCTGCTCGTGGGACGTCGGGAAACTGCCGGTGCTTTTCTTTTTGAGTCACAGGAAAGCGGTCAGGCTCTCTCTCTCTCTCCTGATCGGTTTCCCACTGGATTACTCGTCAATATCAATCAGATCACTTTTATAGGGATGTTCTCTCGCTCTCACTGTTTCTGATGAAGGATTCAGCAACATTTTCCCTCTGCTAGTTTTGATGTTCTGATTCACGGGAGACTTTGAAGTGAGTTTTCATAGCTTTACCTACTTATTTTTACAAATCAAACCGATTCATGTAAATAAATAACTATTTTAGAATATAACTGGAGTCGTTTCGATGAAAAATATTGAGATCTTAGTGGTCAGAATGAGATTTTTTAAAAAAAAAACAGAAGTCAGAAACGCGAGTGTCAATTTCAGTTGAATTAATGTGAATTGTTTATTGGATGTAGATCAGACAGCTTTTTCGAGGTTCGCCTTGAAAGCTGTGAATATTAATTGAAATAATCATTTATATTCTTTCATATAAACACCAGTAGCCCTTACTGAGAAATATAAAGACCTACAGAGCACAAAGAGGGGATTAGAAATAATCTTTTATTACTTTTTTACTGAGTGTACTGATTTAATATTTTTATGCAATTAGCATAATTAATGCTAATTAAATACTACTTTCATAATTGGCTTTTACTAATTTTTTCAAACTTTGTATTTAGTATACAACCATCTATGTTACTACCAATTTCCATGTAAATATCTCATCTCATCTCATCTCATTATCTCTAGCCGCTTTATCCTTCTACAGGGTCGCAGGCGAGCTGGATCCTATCCCAGCTGACTACGGGTGAAAGGCGGGGTTCACCCTGGACAAGTCGCCAGGTCATCACAGGGCTGACACATAGACACAGACAACCATTCACACTCACATTCACACCTACGCTCAATTTAGAGTCACCAGTTAACCTAACCTGCATGTCTTTGGACTGTGGGGGAAACCGGAGCACCCGGAGGAAACCCACGCGGACACGGGGAGAACATGCAAACTCCACACAGAAAGGCCCTCGCCGGCCACGGGGCTCGAACCCAGGACCTTCTTGCTGTGAGGCGACAGCGCTAACCACTACACCACTGTGCCGCCCCATGTAAATATCTTGAGGAAAAAAAAAAGCTACGAAGGAAAAACATTTGATCTCATTGGTTAATGAGGTGAGGCGGCACGGTGGTGTAGTGGTTAGCACTGTTGCCTCACAGCAAGAAGGTCCGGGTTTGAGCCCCGTGGCCGGCGAGGGCCTTTCTGTGTGGAGTTTGCATGTTCTCCCCGTGTCCGCGTGGGTTTCCTCCGGGTGCTCCGGTTTCCCCCACAGTCCAAAGACATGCAGGTTAGGTTAACTGGTGACTCTAAATTGAGCGTAGGTGTGAATGTGAGTGTGAATGGTTGTCTGTGTCTATGTGTCAGCCCTGTGATGACCTGGCGACTTGTCCAGGGTGAACCCCGCCTTTCGCCCGTAGTCAGCTGGGATAGGCTCCAGCTTGCCCGCGACCCTGTAGAAGGATAAAGCGGCTAGAGATAATGAGATGAGATGAGGTTAATGAGGCCCATTTTGGACCATGTGATCCTCATACAGAATATTACAGTAGTTTAATAAAAATTAAGCCATTTTTTTCAGTCTTTGATTTGTAATATCTGAAGAATGGATAAACATATTTTAATTCTGTAAAAAGTCTGTTGTTCTGAATTCAATGAGACCAGTTTCAAGCAATTTGGACTGAATTTGAATTTTCATCTGATATGCCGAATATTAATATTCTTCTACCTCGCTATGATCAAAAGAAATAATGATGTCATACATTAACAGACTGTCAGTCCTGTGCGCTGTGGCGCGTGCACCTGAAGGCGTGTCGAGTGGAGTCCAGCACGCGCGCTGTGAACAAGGCGCACCTGAGCTTGGTTAGAGAACTGTGTTTACCTGTTTAAGGACTGAGCTGATGCGAATGCAGTGCGAAGTATTGCACTACATTAAGTGTGCATTACCGAGCCTTTCTACCCGGGTTCTTGTTTTCCTGGTTTCTTGGTTCTTTGGTTTCTTCTGGTTCTTGTTCTTACTTAGCCTTTGATGTTCTGTTTGCGCCTCGACCGACCCTTTTGCCTGTTTTCACGTCTCTGATCTATAGCCGGCCGATTTGGACTGTTTGCATTTGCGTGTATTTATATATATAGGCACTTTATTAAACTGAACACTTCTGCACATGCATCCGCCTCCCTCGTGTACCTGACACAAACATTATCATCTCATCTCATTATCTGTAGCCGCTTTATCCTGTTCTACAGGGTCGCAGGCAAGCTGGAGCCTATCCCAGCTGACTACGGGTGAAAGGCGGGGTACACCCTGGACAAGTCGCCAGGTCATCACAGGGCTGACACATAGACACAGACAACCATTCACACTCACATTCACACCTACGCTCAATTTAGAGTCACCAGTTAACCTAACCTGCATGTCTTTGGGCTGTGGGGGAAACCGGAGCACCCGGAGGAAACCCACGCGGACACGGGGAGAACATGCAAACTCCACACGGGGCTCGAACCCGGACCTTCTTGCTGTGAGGCGACAGCGCTAACCACTACACCACCGTGCCGCCTCCGCCCAACGTTATCATGCACACAAAATTAATTATCTTTAAAGGGCTGATGACATGAACATGACTCTATGCAATTTCTTAAACTATACAACATGGCAAACATGTTAGATTTCTGTTATAATTACGTGAAAAGAAGCTGTTGTTACGCGAATATCCAACTTTTAATTGCACAGCGCAAGAAAACTGGGTCCGTGGCTCGCGGCCATGTTGTGATGTCAGCGGAAGAACACGCTGCGGTTCACTGGCTGTTCTACTCAATGGAAATGGCGCATGAAAACGCCGGTGAACTCTCTAGTGCTAGCTCTTCAACAACCAAATACTGGTACTTTAAGCAGTGATCATGATGGCATGATTTTATCTGATTTTAAATAAATGAGATTGATAATAATGTGAATGTTCACAACTAGTACATACAAACTCTGCAGCTTCTGATTCAGCAGCTGCGTCATACTCCGCAAAAACATCAGCAAGAACCTACAATATAAATGG
Organism: Neoarius graeffei; assembly: GCF_027579695.1. NCBI lineage: Eukaryota > Metazoa > Chordata > Actinopteri > Siluriformes > Ariidae > Neoarius > Neoarius graeffei. The sequence goes on along the minus strand of NC_083582.1, from coordinate 77,099,803 downwards.
AAATGCAATACACTAAGCTCAAATGACTTTTGGAAAGTATAATTTCTAAATTTTTTCTACATATTCTTGAAGTCGGTCATCGGGGTACTTGCTACCGTTCCCTAACAACGCATGGCAAAGGGTAAAGTGTAGTGTTGCTACGAGTACTTGCTAAAGCCTCCGGTGGAAGATCCTCGATGTGCTGATAAGACATACAGTTCTATAGAACACACAAGTGTCACGATAATCACAAAACAGATGCAAATTGTTAAAATACCTCATTTTTAAGCAATCATGTATTGATCTCTTCCGAATAGAATTTATGATAGCCTACCCTCTTTACCCTTTGCCCCTCGTTGCTAGGCGGCAGTTACAACCCCAATTCCAAAAAAGTTGGGACAAAGCACAAATTGTAAATAAAAACGGAATGCAATAATTTACAAATCTCAAAAACTGATATTGTATTCACAATAGAACATACACAACATATCAAATGTCGAAAGTGAGACATTTTGAAATTTCATGCCAAATATTGGCTCATTTGAAATTTCATGACAGCAACACATCTCAAAAAAGTTGGGACAGGGGCAATAAGAGGCTGGAAAAGTTAAAGGTACAAAAAAGGAACAGCTGGAGGACCAAATTGCAACTCATTAGGTCAATTGGCAATAGGTCATTAACATGACTGGGTATAAAAAGAGCATCTTGGAGTGGCAGCAGCTCTCAGAAGTAAAGATGGGAAGAGGATCACCAATCCCCCTAATTCTGCGCCGACAAATAGTGGAGCAATATCAGAAAGGAGTTCGACAGTGTAAAATTGCAGAGTTTGAACATATCATCATCTACAGTCCATAATATCATCAAAAGATTCAGAGAATCTGGAAGAATCTCTGTGCGTAAGGGTCAAGGCCGGAAAACCATACTGGGTGCCCGTGATCTTCGGGCCCTTAGACGGCACTGCATCACATACAGGCATGCTTCTGTATTGGAAATCACAAAATGGGCTCAGGAATATTTCCAGAGAACATTATCTGTGAACACAATTCACCGTGCCATCCGCCGTTGCCAGCTAAAACTCTATAGTTCAAAGAAGAAGCCGTATCTAAACATGATCCAGAAGCGCAGACGTCTTCTCTGGGCCAAGGCTCATTTAAAATGGACTGTGGCAAAGTGGAAAACTGTTCTGTGGTCAGACGAATCAAAATTTGAAGTTCTTTATGGAAATCAGGGACGCCGTGTCATTCGGACTAAAGAGGAGAAGGACGACCCGAGTTGTTATCAGCGCTCAGTTCAGTAGCCTGCATCTCTGATGGTATGGGGTTGCATTAGTGCGTGTGGCATGGGCAGCTTACACATCTGGAAAGACACCATCAATGCTGAAAGGTATATCCAGGTTCTAGAGCAACATATGCTCCCATCCAGACGACGTCTCTTTCAGGGAAGACCTTGCATTTTCCAACATGACAATGCCAAACCACATACTGCATCAATTACAGCATCATGGCTGCGTAGAAGAAGGGTCCGGGTACTGAACTGGCCAGCCTGCAGTCCAGATCTTTCACCCATAGAAAACATTTGGCGCATCATAAAACGGAAGATACGACAAAAAAGACCTAAGACAGTTGAGCAACTAGAATCCTACATTAGACAAGAATGGGTTAACATTCCTATCCCTAAACTTGAGCAACTTGTCTCCTCAGTCCCCAGACGTTTACAGACTGTTGTAAAGAGAAAAGGGGATGTCTCACAGTGGGAAACATGGCCTTGTCCCAACTTTTTTGAGATGTGTTGTTGTTATGAAATTTAAAATCACCTAATTTTTCTCTTTAAATGATACATTTTCTCAGTTTAAACATTTGATATGTCATCTATGTTCTATTCTGAATAAAATATGAAATTTTGAAACTTCCACATCATTGCATTCCGTTTTTATTTACAATTTGTACTTTGTCCCAACTTTTCTGGAATTGGGGTTGTACATGAAAGCCGTAAGCTTTCACAAGCAAATACATGACTGATATCACGCCGACTTTATGATTACATTTATGATTATCATGAATGTGTACTCTATGATGTGTACTCTATGAGCGCTCTGGAGCGAGTCACTTCCAAGATGGCTGCGCAGACCGCATGGTTACTATTTTTAGCATCATGTCGGAGCACTCTATAGCTCTACGTACCTTTATCTTATGTCGTTTCTCAACACATGTTCTGACAGGAGGACTGTCTTTGGAGGAGTCGGCTTGTCCCAGGCGACTGCTGGATCCGGCATAGCTACTAGTAGACCCCCTCCGGAATACTGTAGGCACTGCTGATGGTAGCAACACACGTTTGTGCTGAACTGAACACCCAAGAGATTCTTTTAAGCTGGGAAGGGTGTCAAAACAATCCAAATCGAAGTGTTCAGAGCACAGGACGGATGTTGGTGAGGGCTCCCACTTGTCACAAGTGCACCTCACCCACTTCGCATGCAGCTCAGGATCTCTGGGAAACTTGAATAAACTTACCCCATCCTTGTGGGTTTTGGAGCAAAAGCCGGCAACACAACGCGAAGGCATAATAACTATATATATATATATATATATATATATATATAAAAAATGTCTAATAAAAATACTAATAATGATAAACTGAACACCTGCCGCATCAACAACAAACTGATAAGTGAGGAGGAAGATTCTTTCGCTGACGTCATATAGCTCCTCCTCCTCTTTCGTCTCCTGGGTGCTGCAGCCCCGTCAAATTTGCCCAGATAGCCGCGTTTTTTATCATAACTTGTAAAATAGGCGCCTTCGTGAATTAATATATGGATCATCGGGAATTACTTTTTATGTTATAAAACATCGCCAAAGATGTCAAAAACGTGTCATCAGCACTTTAAATAAAGTATAAAATCTGGACAATCCAAAATCACATCCTTCTTCCCATTATTATTATAGTAATGATGACATCAATATGAAGAAGAGGAAGAAGGTTAAGAACAGAAATAATATTCATATTTTAGTACTAAGGCTGTGTCCTTCTTGCTGCTTAAAATTTGTAAATTATTAACTGATGAAATATTAATTTATGAATTTTAAGCAGTAAGAAGGACATGGCCTTAGTATTAAATATTATGATTAATACTGTTCTAATTGATTAATTGTGCTGAAGCAACACCAAAAGACAACAAAAATCTATGTAATGAACTAATTAATTAGTGACGGTGTGAGTTCGTGAGGTTAATAAAGATGGGTTGTTTTTTGAAGGAAACGGTTGTCTTTTGTTGTTTCAGCATTATACACACTACACATGGATCTGGAGAAGATCAGCCTTCTGTCTGATGTGTGATGAAAATAATCAGAGATATTTGCTCACGATATCACAGGTGTGAAGAGCTAAGAACACTGTGAACGCTCCATTGGTCGGTCTGTAGATAGCCCAGGCGTGCCCGTTCAGAGTTTTGGATGGCATGAATCTGAAGGGGGACAAAACAAAATCAGTGAGTGTAACTGTGTTCAGTGTAACAGTAAACTTAAGAGGAAGTGTAGCGGTAACAGTCCCGTATCCGAAGTTACTACAGTGACTCAACTGCGATTATGTGATTATGACTGATGCATGATGTGCACACACATTCAGGGTTATTTGGTTTGTTCTAAGAGTTTCAGGTAAAAACCATTCAGGATGTGAATATCAGTGAATAATAACCGAAATGAAGTCGAGGTTATTATTGAACAGTTATTCCCTGAAATCGAGTCGTACATGAGCTGATAGCCGACGGGACGCGTAGCACCGAGTTGTCTATAATCCATGTACGACGAGATTGAGTGGAATAACTGTTTCAGTCTATCCACATTCACTGGATTTTGAGAAACAGAGCATTTTTGTTTTTATTTTTTGTAAATTCTATAAATAAAAACTTTATACAAAACATCCGACAAAATAATTTCCGCTTAGAATGTAAACAAACCGGCAAAATGACAGGAGCGATTTGTGAAAAATGCGATAATAATAATTCTTGAAAAATAAAAAAAGATACGTTCTTAACATCAAATACTTTTATTCCATATTTTGTTGCTTTTTTTGTATTTTTGGGGTTTTGTTTTCAAGTAGAGTTTTTATTTTGTTCTCGGTTGGTTCAGCAACACACTCCGCCATTTTGTTTTTCTCTATTCACGGTATATGAGCTGATTTCCCAGTAGTAGAGTAGCCAATCAAAGCACACAATTGCTCATATCCAGTGAATGTGGATAGAATAATCACTGATATTCACTGACCCTGAGGCGGATAATTGTTTGTTTTAGTATAACAACACAGGTAATTATTATTTTTAAAAAAAAAACGTATTAAAAAATCATTTATTTCAAACTTCAAAAGTGGTATGCAAATGTAATAACTTTGTGGCACAAACTTGTGTCATTTATCTATGCCGAGTCACATAAAATACAGTGGTGCTTGAAAGTTTGTGAACCCTTTAGAATTTTCTATATTTCTGCATAAATATGACCTAAAACATCATCAGATTTTCACACAAGTCCTAAAAGTAGATAAAGAGAACCCAGTTAAACAAATGAGACAAAAATATTATACTTGGTCATTTATTTATTGAGGAAAATGATCCAATATTACATATCTGTGAGTGGCAAAAGTATGTGAACCTCTAGGATTAGCAGTTAATTTGAAGGTGAAATTAGAGTCAGGTGTTTTCAATCAATGGGATGACAATCAGGTGTGAGTGGGCACCCTGTTTTATTTAAAGAACAGGGATCTATCAAAGTCTGATCTTCACAACACATGTTTGTGGAAGTGTATCATGGCACGAACAAAGGAGATTTCTGAGGCCCTCAGAAAAAGCGCTGTTGATGCTCATCAGGCTGGAAAAGGTTACAAAACCATCTCTAAAGAGTTTGGACTCCACCAATCCACAGTCAGACAGATTGTGTACAAATGGAGGAAATTCAAAACCATTGTTATCCTCCCCAGGAGTGGTCGACCACAAAGATCACTCCAAGAGCAAGGCGTGTAATAGTTGGTGAGGTCACAAAGGACCCCAGGGTAACTTCTAAGCAACTGAAGGCCTCTCTCACATTGGCTAATGTTAAATGTTCATGAGTCCACCATCAGGAGAACACTGAACAACAATGGTGTGCATGGCAGGGTTGCAAGGAGAAAGCCACTGCTCTTCAAGAAGAATATTGCTGCTTGTCTGCAGTTTGCTAAAGATCACGTGGACAAGCCAGAAGGCTATTGGAAAAATGTTTTGTGGACGGATGAGACCAAAATAGAACTTTTTGGTTTAAATGAGAAGCGTTATGTTTGGAGAAAGGAAAACACTGCATTCCAGCATAAGAACCTTATCCCATCTGTGAAACATGGTGGTGGTGGTATCATGGTTTGGGCCTGTTTTGCTGCATCTGGGCCAGGACGGCTTGCCATCATTGATGGAACAATGAATTCTGAATTATACCAGTGAATTCTAAAGGAAAATGTCAGGACATCTGTCCATGAACTGAATCTCAAGAGAAGGTGGGTCATGCAGCAAGACAACGACCCTAAGCACACAAGTCGTTCTACCAAAGAATGGTTAAAGAAGAATAAAGTTAATGTTTTGGAATGGCCAAGTCAAAGTCCTGACCTTAATCCAATGAAAATGTTGTGGAAGGACCTGAAGCGAGCAGTTCATGTGAGGAAACCCACCAACATCCCAGAGTTGAAGCTGTTCTGTACGGAGGAACGGGCTAAAATTCCTCCAAGCCGGTGTGCAGGACTGATCAACAGTTACCGCAAACGTTTAGTTGCAGTTATTGCTGCACAAGGGGGTCACACCAGATACTGAAAGCAATGGTTCACATACTTTTGCCACTCACAGATATGTAATATTGGATCATTTTCCTCAATAAATAAATGACCAAGTATAATATTTTTGTCTCATGTGTTTAACTGGGTTCTCTTTATCTACTTTTAGGACTTGTGTGAAAATCTGATGATGTTTTAGGTCATATTTATGCAGAAATATAGAAAATTCTAAAGGGTTCACAAACTTTCAAGCACCACTGTATGAATGTTTTGAAATTGATAAAATAAATCCCAGTCCCACCTTACCTTTGAATAGTTTTAGACCAAACTTCGGAGCATCTTTAGTGCTTTTAGGAACAGCATTTTCTTTCATCATTTGTAATTCTTCCTCACTTACAGTGACGAAGCGATTGGAAGGCATTTTGCTGAGTCGCTCGAGATGATTATTGAGAAATAGTCAGAATTTCTTGACCAATCAGCATGCACGATTTTCTATAATCACCGGTGTATTTATACTAAAAAGCCTTAACCACCCAAAGAGCCATTTTCTTCTTAAAAAGGGTTAGGGTTAAAGGACAAAACTATAAGAAGTACATCAGATTCATTCCTTTTCAAACCTGTTTCGGACGTATCTTAGAAAGTCAGGATGAAGGACATAAAATTTATCCTCTTGGAATCGGTCACCGTAGTAGGTAAAGGGCCTGAGTAAGAAAAGGTTCGTCAGAAACGTGTTACGGTAAATTGTGTTATTAAATCAGCAGCAGAACATCACAGCTGTATTTCCTCAGTACCATTGATTTATGGTTTTAGCTTCGATAAGAATACTGATTACAGCTGGACACAAACATCATACATTTTATGAGCCTGGTAATTATTTGCCACCAGGTTTTATGAAACACAGACAGTACAATGTCTAAGACTGATATCTTACCTGTAACCTCTGTAGGCTCCAGAGGTCATCCTCTTTTTCTCCAGGAGGCCTTCAAGCCAATTAAAATCTCTCATCCCCTCTGGAATCAGGACATATTTAATTCCCTTTGGGTTTAAATGGAAACCAGTTAGTTTGAGTCTCTTATTTTTACCACATGAACACATTAAAAAGCATCTACAGTTAGTTGAAGGTCTTTAACTTAGTTGGAGTCAGGTGATTGCGTCTCCCTGGTACCAAATGAAGACAAAATGAGTTTGATTTATATGAAGACATTCAGTTTGTTAAGTTTCAGGTGTGTTCCATGTTCAGAAACCAGCAAATCATTTGTCAAATAAACAGTTATTCCATGAAATCGAGTCGTACATGAGCCGATAGGTGACGAGGTGCGTAGCACTGAGTTGTCTATAATCCATGTACGATGAGATTGAGTGGAATAACTGTTTTATTCTATCCACATTCACTGGATGTTGAGAAACTGAGCATTTTTTTTTTTTGTAAATTTGATAAATAGAAACTTTATACAAAATGTCCAACAGAATTATTTCCACTGAGGCGGACTTCTTAAAAACCTATCGATGCCGGCGTGAATTGACTTTAGAGTTGTTGTTTTGTTTTTTTGTAGATAGTGCCGTCGTGCTGTCGTGCCGAGGTGTAGAACAGCTTTAGACATTTATTTAATTCTTCCATTGGACATTTCAGTTCTGTAATTTTCAAACTTCTTTGAGCTTTTGAACCCGTCTAAAAAAATTCAACAAATTTTAATGCTTAAAGATGAAGAATGTAAACAAACCGGCGAAATGACAGGAGCAATATGTGAAAAATGCAATAATAATAATCACACATCACATTCACATTATCTGTAGCCGCTTTATCCTGTTCTACAGGGTCGCAGGCAAGCTGGAGCCTATCCCAGCTGACTACGGGTGAAAGGCGGGGTTCACCCTGGACAAGTCGCCAGGTCATCACAGGGCTGACACATAGACACAGACAACCATTCACACTCACACCTACGGTCAATTTAGAGTCACCAGTTAACCTAACCTGCATGTCTTTGGACTGTGGGGGAAACCGGAGCACCCGGAGGAAACCCACGCGGACACGGGGAGAACATGCAAACTCCACACAGAAAGGCCCTCGCCGGCCCCGGGGCTTGAACCCAGGACCTTCTTGCTGTGAGGCGACAGCGCTAACCACTACACCACCGTGCCGCCCCCAATAATAATAATAATTCTTGAAAAATAAAAACGATATGTTCTTACCATCAAATACTTTCATTCCATATTTTGTTACTTTTTTATTTTTGGGGTTTTGTTTTCGAGTAGAGTTTTTATTTCGTCCTCGGTTGGTTCAGCAACACACTCCGCCATTTTGTTTTTCTCTACTCACGGTATATGAGCTGATATTCTAGTAGTAGAGTAGCCAATCAAAGTGCACGATTGCTCATATCCAGTGAATGCGGATAGAAAAATATATGGTTTGCATTTAAACCCACACAAAAAAATACAAAAAATACTGTATATCAAGACATTAATATGGAAATGTATTAGGAAAAACAGAACAACAGCAACTTTATTAAAAGGTATTAAAATAATTAATTTTAATAATAAATAATATATTAAAACAAATAAATATGAAATACTATAAAATAATAAAGATATTTAAATAATATCTGTTTAAAAGACAGCGTTTAAATAAGCAAGCATACAATTGTATATTTTCAGATGTTAACACTGAAGAACAAATGACCGTATATCTATTTACGTCAAGAAACAAATTCTCCATCTTAACATCGTAACACTGAAAAACAAAAATGATCTGTTCAAAAGTGTGCATTTAAATAAGCAAACACACAAAAAGCAAATAAACCAGCAACAAAAAAATAATGAAAAAATAAATAATGCATCGTCAGATATTACTACTGAAAATATACATTCAGTGACCACTTTAATAGGAACTTGTTGTTGATTCTAAGATCCCTGTTCTTGGCTGCAGGAGTGGAACCCAATGTGTTCTTCTGCTGTTGCATGCTGAGATGCTTTTCTGCTCACCACGGTTGTAAAGAGTGATTATATGAGTTACTATATCCTTCCTGGCAAAAAAAGCTCGAGCCAATCTGTCCATTTCCCTCTGACCCTCTCTTATCAACAAGGCGTTTGTTTCCACCCACAGAACTGTCGCTCACTCACTCACTCAGTGTTTTTTGTTTTCTGCACCATTCTGTGTAAACTCTAGAGACTGTTGTGTGTGAAAACCCCAGGAGATCAGCAGTTCCTGAAATACTCAAACCAGCCCATCTGGATCAAACCAACACCCATACCACAGTGAGAGAAAGTCACACTGTGAGATCACAATGTTTCCCGTTCTGATGTTTGAACATTGTGAACATTAACTGAAGCTCGTGATTTGTATCTGTGGGATTTGATGCACCGTGCTGCTGCTGTCGAGGGATCGGCTGATTACACAACTGCAGATGGATGGATGGGTGTTCCTAATAAAGTGGCCAGCGAGTGTGTATATGTTCTATGGTTTGCATTTCAAGAAAGAAAGAATACTGTATACAAAGAAAAAAAGAAAAATTATATATGTTCAACAGTTTGAATTTAAATTTGCAAACAAATAAAATCAAAGTTTGTAATAAAATAAGCAAACCAAAGAAATGTAAAGATATGTATAATATAGTATAAGATGTTCATATTGAGGGGGGAAAGTAATGATGTTTGTTCAAATCTTTACATTTAAACAAAAAAATGTATTTTAAATGAATGAATGAATAAATAAATAAATAAATAAATAAGTAAATAAATGAAGGAAGGAAGAAAGCATAGTAAGATGTTAATAGTGAACAAGCTGTGCAATTAAGATTTTAATTTCCCTTCAAATGTCAGACTTGTGGTCATGATCAGATATCATACACTGCCCTCACACTCATTCTTCTGCTCATTTGTGCCATATGTTTTATTTCTCTCAATAAATAGCAAACGAACTGACAGTTTCCACCCAGAAGCCACAGGATGCACAAAATTTTGCACTCGGCTGTATTTTTGTGATTCATTAACATGGCACCCACCTCATCATGTGGAATGTGTTTGAAGCCGTACTTTCCCAGTCCGATCATAGACTGAGTTAAGGAGAACGACGTGTGCACGTACACCGAGGTTTTATTCCCAACGTCTTCCTCGAAGCCTTTAAGCACTGCTCCATTCATTCTGCTCGAAACAGATGTTAAAGATCAGCATGGGACACGAGCCCTCACCATTAGTGGACTTTGGAATGCCACTGTCAGGTAGCGACAATTTCACAGAAAGTAAGGCAGGAGCTGCAGATACTTCTCTGACCGAAAGACGTAATCATGAGAGTCGATCTCTTTGCCCATTTTGGAGCCGTTGAGAATGCCACCTGTGCCAACTACAGCGCAGCGAATACATCCGTCCTTTGAGCCACTTGGCACTGGTAAAAGCTGATTGTACTTCGGCTTTGGGATCAAATCCACTGGCTTTTTGATGTCTTTACAGAAACTCAAATTTAAAAAAAAGAAGAAGGAGAAGAAAAAGAAGAAAAAGAAGTAAGCTTCATGTTGATTTTGCTCTGAGAAAACGTACAAGCTCAAGAATTCTGCACTTGTCTGTGAAGGTTCTCAGTCATCGTAAACTGTAGGTGCTAAAGAAGGCAACTGGATTTGCTTGAAATCCTTGAAGACGTTTCAGCTCTCATCCAAAAGCCTTCTTCAGTTCTGTCTGACTAGTGGGGAGTTCCAGGTATTTATTCTCTACTGGACCAAAAGCAACCCTAAGAAGAGTCGTTGAGGTCACATGGGTCATCAAGTCATCCTGGAGGTGTAGGTCACTGGGGGCCGGGTGTGAACACTGACCCATGTGACCTCAACGACTCTCCTTAGGGTTACTTTTGGTCCACTAGAGGATAAATACCTGGAACCCCACGCTAGTCAGACAGAACTGAAGAAGGCTTTTGGATGAGAGCTGAAACGTCTTCAAGGGATTTCAAGCAAGTCCAGTCACCTTCTTTAGCACCTACGGAGTCCTGCACTTGTTAATATGTGAGTCGTGCCACGGGATTTGATGCTCTGTTTACAGAATGCGTAGAAACAGTGTTGAAAAGCATGCAATATTTTGCACTGTTTTCGCTTGTTGATCCATTAACTATCAATGAATAATCACCCCAATAGCGCCCTCTAAAGGATACATTTACCACGTTTAACATCATCTACCACTGTGTTGGACTGAGGCTGGTTTTAGACGACTTGAGACAGGGACTTGTTTTAAACGACGACCGTGTAGTTCCTGTCCAGAACCAGAAATGAGTCGACACTCGATGGTGTCCGTTCATTGTACGTGTCCTGACTGATTCTGAGTCCTGGTCTCCATGTTTTCAACACTGCATGCTCAGAAGGAATAAAAACACATTTTATGACTGACTCTCATGCGTCAACAGTTCTAGCTTTGTTGGTAACATTTTGTACAGATTAAAGTTGGTCCTGTGTTAGAGTCGTGTGTTAGAGTGTTTGGCATGGTGCCAACCAATCAACGAGGCATCAAATTAAATTACTGATTGCTGTTTTGCAAATCCACAGTAAAAATCGTGTCATTCTGGTCCAAAAATACACTTTAGATCGAGCTGAAACATCATGTACAAAATCATGGACAATTTGAAGGGATTCTGCCTGGAAAATGGACCATTTTGAGTTGCACACACATGATTTCATGTCAGAGTTACAGTCACTTCCCTCCGTCCAACTTCACTTTGGTTTGTATTTCCTGCATACAGAGGACTGGTAGTGTAATGCAGCAGGTAGAACTCACAATCTCAAAATCCATAATCTGAGCATCTGGTATAAAAATCTGGTGGACTAACACATAATTAACAGTTATTCCACGAGATTGAGTCGTACATGAGCTGATAGCCGACGAGGCGCGTAGCACCGAGTTCTCTATAATCCATGTACGATGAGATTGAGTGGAATAACTGTTTTATTCGATCCACATTCACTGGATTTTGAGAAACAGAACATTTTTTTTTTGTAAATTTGATAAATAAAAACTTTATACAAAATGTCTGACAAAATCATTTCCGCTTAGAATGTAAACAATCCAGCGAAATGACATGAGCAATTTGTGAAAAACGCTGTAATAATAATTCTTGAAAACTAAAAAATCATCAAATATTTTTATTCCATATTGCCTGCGACCCTGTAGAACGGGATAAAGCGGCTAGAGATAATGAGATTTTGTTGTGCTTTTTTTTAATTTTTTTTTTATTTTTGGGGGGTTTTGTTTTTGAGTAGAGTTTTTCTTTCGTCCCCAGTTGGTTCAGCAACATGCTCTGCCATTTTGTTTTTCTCTACTCACGGTATATGAGCTGATATTCTAGTAACAGAGTAGCCAATCAGAGCACGTGATTGCTCATATCCAGTGAATATGAATAGAATAATCATTGATACTTTATAGATATAGTAAAACATATTGTTTGCATGTTGACTGCACCCCTTAAATTAGATTAGATTAGATTAGATTAGATAGAACTTTACTGATCCCTTTGGGAGGGTTCCCTCAGGGAAATTAAGATTCCAGCAGCATCATTACAGATAAACAGAGAAAAGAAATAGAGAAAACTTCTAGATAAATTAAAATAAATTAAGTATTTACATTAGTGCTGTCAAGCGATTAAAATATTTAATCGCGATTAATGTCGCGACTGTCATAGTTAACTCGCGATTAATCGCAATTTAATCGCACATTTTTGTCACATGAAAAACCATTGTAATTCTCTTATCAGCATAAAAAAGTGAATGGGCTTGCTTTGTACCAATTTATTTTTTTTTATTGCAGAGCATAACACTACGGAGCCGTAGAGGGGACATGGTGAATAAAAAAATAACAAAGCGTGGGAACGACTTATAAGGCGTGTGCACGAGATATTAATGCGTGCGCACGAGTTATAACCCGTGCGCACGCTTTGCATTAAGGCGTGCGCTCGGGTAATTAAAAGTGAGGGGACGAGTTACTACGGCTCTGTATAACACGTCTTGTCACAGCCACTGCAAAGTCGGGCTGGAGCCGCCGATGGGAAAATGAAACCTAAGCCGAGCACCGTGGCTCTTCGTCCCGTGGTTCTTTGGGGGGAGGGCAGAGGACTCTGGCTGTGCGGGGCGTGGCATTACAGTCTAGCTGCTATTGTTTTTCTAAGCAAAGTCTCTGTTCTGTTCCAAGTTCCTGGCAGTTTCAAAAGCTTATGAAAAACCTACATCATGTCACAGAGCGTTAATCTCGCGATAAAAAAATTATCGCCGTTAAAATTGAGTCAAGTTAACGCGATAATAACGCGACATTTTTGACAGCACTAATTTACATATACAAATATAAAAAGAATAAGATATGGGGAAGAGAGGAAGGAGGGAAAGAAGGAAAAAGGGCGGCGAGAAGGGGGGGTGGCAGCAGGAGAGAGCTTGCACATTATATCGCACATTGTCCGGTATTGCTTATTGTTAGGCTAGGCTACTGCTCCATCCCGGAGCAGTAATAATCCAGGATGTATTCTGAAACTGTAAATAAATGTCAGAGATGCTTTTTTTTAAACCCAAACTACTCACCAGTATAGGTATATTCCATAAACCCAAACGGGTTGTTGAAGTGTGCTAGACGGTTCCACTCACTCACATTATTGAGGTGGCCTTTGTAGAACCAAAGCTGGATGTTCCACATTACAGCCTCCTGAAACTCTTTATCTTTGGAGTTCTGGAGAGACTTTGAACAGACCTAAAGACAGTAGTTTATGGTGTTACAGAACACAAGACAGCAGTAAACCAGCCATAGAACCATATCACAGATTCCGTGTCATAACAAGAAAGAAAAACAAAACCACACCAGCCGTCGCACTTCGCTGCTCTGCGTATAAACATCCTCAAAGTCCCACTGGGGTAACTTAGTGAAATTTTTCTTATAGAGGATGGGAATAGGGGTGATGTTGGTCTGATGTTTAAGCTCAGATATGCCTAAAGTCACATGATGCTCCGTCGCTCCTTTACTGGTTTTTCCTGAAGACAAATTCCGTGAAGGAGTCACAGTTGTATTGAGAAGCTTTCCTGTGATTTCATCTCCAGTTCCCCAAAATAATTGTGATTTCATCACAGAAATATTGACTGCTTGGTAACTTTAATAAAGAGGGAAAAAAGAGAGAATCATTCTCAATAATAACGCTGACATGACTGGACAGAAAGATACCCTTAGCAAAAAGAAGTTTATTCAAGTGTACTATGAGTATACTTATTTTTTTACTAAAACTGAGGACGTATACTTGAAGTTGACTTGTTATAAACTATATTTTATATACTTAAGAATAGTATAGTGAAGTATACTTGGCTTATACTGAAAAGTATAAACAAAAGTCTAAGACTAAGTACATTAATACTAAGACTTACACTTATACTTTAATACTAAAACGTATACTTTAGTATACTTTTTACGTTTTTCTGCCACAAAGTACTAATACTTAGTATATCTTGCTCCAAGTGCATAATAAGGTCAAGTCACTGACTCATGCTTAACATTTAATTTATATATTAATAGAATATAATGCTGGAGTTTAAAACTTTACAGTATATAGTATGTGTGCTCAATTGCATTATCTTTATGTACCTTAAAATCATACACAAAAACAGAAAAACTTTTGACTTGACTTTATTGATCAAGAGACCATTATGTTTACATTTTTACATGCAAATGTGCACTTTTTCCTTCCATTTTCTCCAGTAAGGAAGGACTTGATTTCATAGGTCTTTGTTTTTTGAAATGTTTGAAAATATATCAAACTTGTTTTCAACATTCTGTCTTGTGATTTTGTAAATGCATCACACTCTTGTGTGCATACAGTATGAGTAAACTTTAAGAATACTTTAAAGAGTATATTTCCAGTATATAAATAGTAAGCTACAAGTAATATGCCAAGCAAACTTAAAGTATAACAAGTAAAGTAGTGAAATAACCAACGTTTATAACAGTATACTTAAAGTATACAATAATAAACTAAAAATAGGGACTCGAAGTATATAACTAGTACAATGGCAGTATATTGATAAGTGTACTTGTGGTATACTTTAAGCATACGAGAGGGATATACCAAGTACATTGATAGTATATAGATGAGTGTACTTGTTGTATACTTTAAAGTGTACTTTTATAAACCTGAAATGTTCCAATTTAGTCCAAAAAAGTATTAAATTTGTATACTTTCTAGGACACTAAAAGTAGTATACTTGCTATACTTATACTGAAGCATACTTAATAAAATGAACTTTAAGTATACGACTTTTTGCTAAGGGGAAGCTCTGATCACTGGAATAAATCTGAGCTTGGATATCTATAATCTAAACATCAAACATCAACATTTATACAATTTATACGAAAACACAAACACAAACATACCTCAGCAGCTTGTCTGGCATCTTGTTCCAAATTACAACATAAATCAGGCCACAGGAAAACAGGAATGCTAAAAGAGTAACTGCTTGGCTCTGCATATTTCAGGATCACCGTGTCTGACATGAGGCTTGTTTGGCTATAAGGGTGTGTCAATGCTGAATGGTTTTAAAAGCACCTCGACCACACCAAAGTAAATCTGTAATGAGGTGTACGTGATGGCAGGTTTTGATGGATATATTGCTCAAGCCTCCTGTTTAAGGGATTTAATATCTGGAATGAAGTATTATTCAATAAACTGTTGAATATTTTCAGAAGAAACTTTTAATGCTGCTTATTTACAGACTGAAGAAACTCATGACTCAGCTGCAACGATTGGATTTTTTTAAACGCGTGTTATGAATATAAATATTTAATTCAATAGTAATGAGGCCACGGTCTTACATCAACTGATCTGGTATACCTAGTGGTGGTCTTCTTCTTCATCTTGGTCTTTTTCTTTGTCTTCTTATTCTTCTTGTTGTTGTTCTTCTTCTGCATTGACCAGATAAAGAACTAGGAACAAAAATGGTCTGTCTTTTAAAAAGTCCTTTATCCATTAAATAAGTGCAGGGTCGACCTTGCATCCTCAGTGCCTCGTTTTGCTTTGTAAGCAAACTGGAGTGGATCCAGTTTGTCTGACAGCTCACCTAACAATAATGTACACACTGCTCTTTCCATACACTTGCACAGGATCGATGTCGGGGCCACTGGCCTGTAGTCCTTCAGATCCTTTGATCGTGTCTTCTTTGGAATTGGAATGATGGTGGATTCCTTCCACTGGTCGGGGACGCTGCTAGTGTCCAAGAGGTGCTGGAACAGCCTGGTTAACACCCCACCTAACTGGGTTGAGCGTTCCTTGAGCACCCTGCCTGTAAGCCTGTCAGGGCCAGCGGCTTTGTCAGGGTTTACTCTATGCAGGATAGAGATTACCAGCTGCTCAGTAATGGTGGGAGCTTGAATACAATAAAAAGACCAGATATTTGATGTTCAAACTGATAAACTTTATTGTTTGTCTGTTGGTTTGTTTTTGTTTTTTGCAAATATTCCTTCTGAATTTGCTGCCTGCAACACGTTACGCTTGTTCTACACTTTGTGATTTTTCTATCAGGAAACCAGTTGGGAAGTTTTTAAGAGGATCTTGGAGAAGTTCATTTGGAGAATTGAACTGTTGCACTTGCTTCTGCAGGTAAAAATCCCAGTGTGTTGTGTATTATGTTACTTTCTGTAGATTTTTCTGTCTGGAACAATACATTGCAAAACAATTAAATGCTGCAGGGGTCATAACATAAACACCTATAACAAAATCTGTGTTTAAAAAAAAAATTCAGGGTGCCTAGGGTTATCTCTCTCTCTCTCTCTCTCTCACACACACTTCTACACCTATTTTTTACGAACAAGGTTGTGAATTGTGTGCAGTTTAAGTCTTAAGACACTTTGAACTTTATTAATTACCCAGTTTTTTCTCACATGACAGAATGTCTAACACTGTTCTGGACTTTAAAATGCCCCTCCCCCACCTTCCTGCCTGACCCTCTACCCCACCCACTTCCGAACAGCAGAAACGGTGACGACTATTAGCATTAACGTTCCATTTCCATGATGGCAGACCAGTGCAGTTGTTTCAGATGGAGTAAAGCTTCAGCTGTTCCTCCATGTCCTTCTCCGTCACCTCCCCGAAAGTGTCCTGGTTTTCTTTCAGCAGCTTGAAGATTGCAGCGAGCTGTTCCCTCTGAACTCTGAAACACACACGTTCAAGAAACATGTAGAAACATGAGAAATGCACAGTGTATTAAACCATTTCGATTTGGAGAGTAGGTTCACTGTCAGAGCAATAAGCAGTGACGTGAAAATCTAGACAGTTAAGTTGAGGACAGATGAAGCATTGGCTCAGATCCTGCCAAGGTTGTGTGCAGACAAATGTGCAAATGTGCACATCATTAGGACGAGTTTCAGTTGGGTTTGACACGATGCCTAAATCCATGAAAATAAAGAATAAATATTGAATTAGAAGGTGTATCCAAACTGGACATCTCATGCACACACACACACGCGAGTGCTGTGTGTGTGTGTGCGTGTGTGTGTGTGTGCGCACACATGCATGAGATGTCCAGTTTGGATACACCTCCTAATTCAATATTTATTCTTTATTTTCATGGATTAAGGCATGTTATGTTGAACAGTAATGATGGATGTTGTTATTCTGAAATGTGCTCACAAACTGACAGTTCTATTATACACAAACTCTGGCATGTGAATTTTATTGTTGATTTGAGGCCTGTCCAGGATGTGCCTCGCCTCTCACTCTGAGCCAGCTGGAATCGGCTCCAGCTTCCCCACGACATGGACGGATAAGTGGCATAGATAAAGGATGGATGAATTTCAGGGTGTGTACAGGAAACATTATTCTATAGTCATTGCATGCACGGGGGGCAGAGAGGGAGAGGCAGGCAGACAGACAGACAGACAGACAGACAGAAATAAAGAGACAGTGAGAGAGACAGAGAGAAAGGCAGAGAGGAAGGGAGAGAGACAGTGAGAGAGAGTGAGACAGAGAGAGAGGGGGAAGACAGAGAGAAAGAAAGAAAGAAAGAAAGAAAGAAAGAAAGAAAGAAAGAAAGAAAGAAAGAAAGAAAGAAAGAAAGAAAGAAAGAAAGAAAGGCAAGGCAAGTTTATTTATATAGCACATTTCATACACAATGGCAGTTCAATGTGCTTTACAGAAGTAAAAACAAAAACAGTAAACAATAGAGAAATAAAATTACATAAAATAATTGTATCTTTATTCTAAAATAATTAATTAAAAGAATTAAAAGAAAATAATAAGAATTAAACAATAGTAGAAATAAAATATTAAAATGCCAAAAAGAAAAAGAAAAAGGAGAAAAAGAAAGAAAAAGAAACTAGCAGAATAAAATAGAATAAAGTTAAAGTAAATTTAAAACATGCAGAGAAAGTAAAGATTATAAAAAATGTAAAAAATATTAATTATTTAACAGAAAGCATCTGAAAACAGCTTGGTCTTTAACCTAGATTTGAAGCTGCCAACAGCAGGAGCATTTTTGATGTCCTCTGGCAGTTGGTTCCATAGCTGTACTGCATAGTAGCTAAAAGCTGCTTCACCACACTTTGTTTTAACAACAGGTTTTACCAGTAAATTTTTCTGTTGCGATCTGGTAGATCTGATTGGGTTAGGCCGCTGCAACATATCAGAGAGGTAATTGGGCCCTGGACCATTTAGAGATTTGTACACCAGCAGCAATGCTTTAAAGTCAGTTCTGTAGCTTACTGGAAGCCAGTGAAGGGACCTTAGAATTGGAGTAATGTGCTCTGTTCTTTTTGTTCGTGTGAGAACCCTCGCCGCTGCATTTTGAACCAGCTGAAGTCGTTTGATGGTCTTTTTTGTCAGGCCTGTGAAAAGGCCATTGCAGTAATCAACTCTACTAGAGATGAAGGCATGTATTAGTTTTTCCAGATCATTTTTTGACATAAGTCCTCTTAGTTTGGAAATGTTTTTTAGGTGATAAAATGCCGTTTTAGTGATTGCTTTCATGTGACTGTCAAAGTTTAGCTCGCTGTCAATGAAAACACCAAGATTTTTAACCATTTCTTTTGTTTTAATCCCTTTTGTGTCAAGAATAGTGGTAATCCTGAGTCTTTCGTCTTTTTTTCCAAATAGAATTACTTCTGTTTTATCTGTGTTCAGCTGAAGAAAATTTTGTGACATCCAGCTATTGATTTGATCGATACACTGGTAGAGACATTCAAGGGGGGCATAGTCATTAGGTGATAGAGCAAAATAAATTTGGGTATCATCTGCATAGCAGTGATACAAAATTGAATTTTTATTGATAATTTGCCCAAGTGGGAGCATATAAAGGTTGAAAAGTAATGGTCCAAGAAGGAAAGGAGGGAGGAGGCAGAGAGAGAGAGATAGACAAAGAGAGAGTGACAGAGGGGAAGAGAGAGAGAGGGGGAAGGTAGAGAGACAGAGAGAGAGAGAAACAGAGGGAGAGAGAAATGTTTACCTCTGTTCTTCCTCCAGTTCTTCTTTACTCATCATCTTCTCAAGCTGGCTCGTCCGCAACCTACCAGGCATGTACTTTAGGGTCTGATCCTCATCATCCATCCTGTTTACTGTTACACACACACACACACACACACACACACACACACACACACACACAAGAGATGGAACTGAATTTGAATACATTATTCAGACTCAACAGCTCAACTGATAAAAAAATGACGATTGTTTTTTAGAAATTCATGCAAGTGGGAGATTTTTCTTTCTTTCCTATGAGCGCGTGGTCGGATCTTAAAGGAGTACGCCACCCCCAGGTGAAACTGAGTCAGTCCCTGCAGTCCCTAGAGTTGGATGAGTGAGCCAAAGCGTTTTGTAGCCGACCCAGCCATTGTCCTGATCTAGAAACGCCCCGGTTAGCTTTAGCTTAGCGTAGTCGCTGTAATCCGGCGTGTCCAGCTAGCATTGTCGTTGCAAAAGTGAATCAAATAACTCAAGATTTTTTATAATTATTTCTCATGACCTGTACATTCACATCGAGTACACATATCACTGCAAATTAACACGAAGGGATTTACTAGACCAATTTATATCTGGAACTATTTTCGGCCACAGCACAGGCAAAGCACCGCTGCAGGCGCAAAGACACCGCGCAGCACCTGAAAACCCTGGTTTCCCTGGTAACACTGGTGTATTGACGGAAGTTGTGGTGCTGCGTGGTGTCTTTGCGCCTGCAGCGGTGCTTTGCCTGTGCTGTGGCCGAAAATAGTTCCAGATATAAATTGGTCTAGTAAATCCCTTCGTGTTAATTTGCATTGATATGTGTACTCGATGTGAATGTACAGGTCATGAGAAATAATTATAAAAAATCTTGAGTTATTTGATTCACTTTTGCAACGACAATGCTAGCTGGACACGCCGGATTACAGCGACTACGCTAAGCTAAAGCTAACCGGGGCGTTTCTAGATCAGGACAATGGCTGGGTCGGCTACAAAACGCTTTGGCTCACTCATCCAACTCTAGGGACTGCAGGGACTGACTCAGTTTCACCTGGGGGTGGCGTACTCCTTTAAACCCGTGGGATGGTCAAGGACCAAGAACCACCATCAACATGAACAAACATTACAGCATTCATTCATCCTTAGGAACCACCTGGGCGGGGTTATGGTGGGTTAAATTAGTACTGTAGTACGATGTTCTTTACATTTTGTGAACTAAATCCATGACCACATATCAAAGGCAGGTACAAAAAAATAACAACAAACGTGATTTGAAATATATTTACTATAAATACACAGATTATAGAAAATCAAACGTGCTGATTGGTCGAGAAATTTGGACTATTTTCTCGATAATCATCAAGCGACTCGGCAAAATGGCGTCCAATCGCCTCGTCACCGTAAGTGAGGAAGAATTACAAATGATGAAAGAAAACGCTGTTCCTAAAAGCACGAAAGATTCTCCGAAGCTTGGTCTAAAACTATTGAAAGGGAAGGTGGGGTTGGGATTTATTTTATTGATTTCAAAACAAAGTATTTTATGTGACTTGGCGTAGATCAGTGACACGAGTCTGCACCGCGAAGTTAGTACATTTACATGAAGGTTCTGAAGTTTGAAAATTGTTTAATACAATTGTTTAAAATAAATCTCATGTGTATTTATACTAAAACAGTTATCCACCTCAGCCTCAGTGAATATCAGTAAATAATAACTTCAAGCTCGATTTGTGTCCATTATTATTCACTGATATTCACTTTACCTTCGGCAAATAATTGCTAAATAAACATAAATACAGACACAGGAACTGAGTTACCTTCAACACCTACTGGAGGGTTGGGATTTTTTTTTTTGCCAACTCAGAATTGTGCATGTCGGATTCCTAACATGGAGAAAAAAGCTCCTGTTTTCCGCCGCTCAAGAACATAGACCTTATTTACGAATGCAGCACTGACACTTGTGCAAGATTTATTTGCTCCTTGAGTTTTTGATATCTTGAAATGATCAGGCATGTTCAACACGACACGGTTATACCCTACTCATTAAAACTGAACTCACAGGTAAATATGCAGCAGGAGGACATGACTGATGCCTGACTACGGGAACTTTCTCTTTGTTTATACAGCAGAACAAGCATCATTTTATGAATTACAAATTAATGCCGCTTTTCCACTACCAACGCGGCTGAGTCGGGCTGAGCCGTGCGGTGCTGAGTTGGGCTGAGTCGAGCTGAGTTGGGCTGTTGGAGTTGCATTTCGACTACAACCGCGCTGAACCGTGCTGGCTGGAAGTGGGTGGACACATTGGGTGGAGTTAGCGAAAGTGGGTGGACGTCGCGTGATGTCGTTAGGCGGCGCAAACAGTGACGTCAGTGACCTTTTAAGCGGTAGTCTCACAACCCGGATAGTAAACAATAAACATGGAGGACATGGAGTCGTTAGTGTTGCTGGTCTTGGTGCTGTGGCTTGTTGTCACCGACAACGCCAATAGATACTGGCAAGAGCGTATAGATGAGGCGAGGCACATAAGGCTTCAGAAATTCTCGTAATTCGTAATTATTCTTCTTCCGGGTTTACGGTGTTTACAGATCCCAGCGTGCTCGCGGGGCATGTGTGGGCATGTGAGGACACTCCTCCTCACCAATCAGTGCACAGGGGAGTGTCTGCTCACGCCCCTAGCCCCACTCGGCTCGGTTTGGCTCGCTTCAGCCCCACTCCAAAACCGTGCGAGTTTTGGGTACTGAGTAGGGCTGAAGCGAGCTGAGTCGTGCTGCTCTGAGGTAGTCGAAACGCGAGCCGTGTCAGGCTGAAGTGAGCTGAAAAAGGGTAGTGGAAAAGGGCCATAAGATTTCCAAAACGGGGGGCGGCACAGTGGTGTAGTGGTTAGCGCTGTCGCCTCACAGCAAGAAGGTCCGGGTTCGAGCCCCGTGGCCGGCGAGGGCCTTTCTGTGCGGAGTTTGCATGTTCTCCCCGTGTCCGCGTGGGTTTCCTCCGGGTGCTCCGGTTTCCCCCACAGTCCAAAGACATGCAGGTTAGGTTAACTGGTGACTCTAAATTGAGCGTAGGTGTGAATGTGAGTGTGAATGGTTGTCTGTGTCTATGTGTCAGCCCTGTGATGACCTGGCGACTTGTCCAGGGTGAACCCCGCCTTTCGCCCGTAGTCAGCTGGGATAGGCTCCAGCTCGCCTGCGACCCTGTAGAACAGGATAAAGCGGCTACAGATAATGAGATGAGATGAGATTTCCAAAACAAAGTAGGACGCTTGCTTTGACCAGTACCCTGGATTGTATGCTACTGTCTAAAATACCATTTTGGAAAAAAACAGGGTAAAGTCTATCCCAAAAGATTCCCTTGGCACCTGCAGTATAATAATGTGCATTTATCTGAAGTGAGAAAGTCTAAAATTTATTGTATGATAAAATTATGAGGAACATTACTTTTGGTTACTGGCATAAAACAAAAACATACTGTGACGAGAAACGTTTACACTCGTCATCTTCAAATGCTTTTAAATATTAAATAGTTTACATTATTTGTAAGACTTACAAAAGGAGCTTTTAATACTAACACGAAAAAAACCCCACCTTTTACTGGTCTTTATTAGGTTCAACAAGTTTAATTAGGTGTTTATTGAATACTAAACAGCTATTTATTTATTTATAATTGTAACACAACCTTGGGTATGAGAAATGTGCTATACAAGCTGATAATAATAATAATAATAATAATGGTTCTCAAAGATAGTTATCCATGCAGGAGCTAATGATATATGCCTTTGTTGGTCTGAGGTTACTAAGAGTAACTGTGTAGAGGTGTTTAAATTAGCGAAGGCGATGTCCGATGCTGTAGTATGCTCTGGCCCCATCCCAATGCGGCGTGGCGATGTAGCTTACAGCAGGTTATGGTCGCTGAACTGCTGGCTGTCCAGGTGGTGCTCTGAAAACAGTGTGGGCTTTATAGATAATTGGGCTAATTTTGAGGGCACTGCTGGCCTGTTAGGGCGGGACGGTATCCATCCCACTCGGGAAGGTGCTGCTCTCATTTCCTGCAGCATAGGTCATAGTCTCAGAACAGGCCTAGTTAATTTCTGACAATCCAGAGCCAAGGCCAGGGAGCAGACGAACAGGCTAAACCGACTGTCTGCTAGCTGCACAGAGTCGTCACTCAGGGTCCACTACATCGAGACTGTGTCTGTTCCCCGAGCTCAACAAAAAGTAGAAATACTCAGAGAGTTTGTTCCAGTAACCTAATCAATATAAAATTAGATCAGACTGACTGTACAGCTGCTGCCAGCACCTTTGATCTAAAGGTGGGGCTATTAAATATTAGATCTCTTACATCTAAAGCACTAATGGTTAATGAACTCATTACTGATCAGGAGTTTAATGTACTGTGTTTAACTGAAACATGGATTAAGCCAAATGAATATATAGCATTAAATGAAGCGAGTCCTCCTGGATACAGTTATATACACCAGCCTCGTCTAACTGGCAGAGGACGAGGCGTCGCGGTTATTTATAATGATTATCTGGGTGTAACACAAAAACCTGGTTATAAATTTAATACATTTGAAGTTCTTCATACTCATATAATGTATGTAGCCTCGAAAACTAAGTCTACCCAGTTAATTCCATTACTTATTATTTACAGGCCCCCGGGGCCATATTCTGAGTTTCTTTCTGAATTTGCAGATTTTATCTCAGATCTGGTTATTTCCTTAGACAAAGCTTTAGTTGTCGGAGATTTTAATATTCACTTTGATAACCCAGAAGACCCTTTGAAAACAGCGTTTGTGTCCATTTTAGATTCAGTAGGGATTAATCAGAATGTCATAGGACCGACCCATAATGGTGGTCACACCCTCGATCTAATACTAACATTCAGATTAAACGTAGACAATATAGTCATACTTCCACAGTCTGAAGTTCTCAGATCATTATCTCATCTCATTCAAACTATGTCTGAGTAATAATATATGCACCTCACCACGCTACTGTATTAAACGTACATTCACGTCAACTACTGCACAGAGCTTTATAAATGATCTCCCAGAGCTGTCAACTTTGATTGGGTCACTGTCAGCCCCTGCAGAACTTGATCAGGCAACTGAATGCTTTGAGTCAACGTTCCACCATACTTTAGATAATGTAGCTCCTCTTAAAAGGAAAATGGTCAGAGAAAAAATTAGCACCCTGGCATAATGATGACACTCGCACTTTAAAACAGACCACTCGAAAATTGGAACATAAATGGCATCAAACAAAATTGGTAGTGTTCAAATTAGCGTGGAAGGAGAGCTTCCTGAAGTATAGAAAAGCTCTTAGTGCTGCGAGATCAACATATCTCTCCTCCCTAATAGAAGATAACAAAAATAATCCTAGATTCCTATTTAATACTGTAGCAAAATTAACCAGGAATAAGTCCACTATAGACACATGCACACCTGCAGTATGTAGTAGTGACGACTTCATGAATTTTTTTAATGACAAAATTGAGAATATCCGACAAAAAAATTCAAACTACTAATTTAAGGTCAGACAATGTAAGTGACCCTGTAGTTAACAATATAACTGTATCAGATCAGCAATTAGAATGTTTTACTCCCCTTAGAGAAACTGAATTACTTTCATTAATCTCCGCATCAAAAGCCTCAACTTGTGTACTAGATCCCTTACCTACACGTCTATTCAAACAGATAATACCTGAAGTAATTGAACCGCTTCTAAAAATAATCAATTCTTCTCTTATGATTGGCTATGTACCCAAATCCTTTAAACTAGCAGTTATCAAACCCCCGATTAAAAAACCTGACCTTGATCCCTGTCAGCTGTCCAATTATCAGCCAATATCAAACCTCCCCTTTATCTCCAAGATCCTTGAAAAAGCTGTGGCACAGCAGTTATGCTCATATTTACATAGGAATAACATCCATGAAATGTATCAGTCAGGATTTAGACCTCATCATAGCACAGAGACAGCTCTGGTTAAAGTAGTAAATGACCTACTGTTGGCATCTGATCAGGGCTGTGTCTCGCTGCTTGTGTTGCTTGACCTTAGTGCAGCATTTGATACCATTGATCATTCCATTCTTCTGGATAGACTAGAAAATGTTGTGGGAGTTAAGGGAACGGCTCTCTCCTGGCTCAGCTCTTATTTAACTGATCGTTATCAGTATGTTGATGTAAATGGTGATATTTCTAGACGTACCGAGGTAAAGTTTGGTGTTCCACAAGGTTCTGTCTTGGGTCCACTGCTTTTTTTCTTTATATATGTTCCCTCTGGGTGATATTATTCGTAAACATTGTATTAGTTTCCACTGTTATGCTGATGACACACAGTTGTATGTTTCTGCAAAACCTGATGAGAGACACCAGCTTAATAGAATTGAGAAATGTGTGAAGGACATTAGACACTGGATGCTTATTAATTTCCTTCTGCTTAACTCTGACAAGACTGAAGTACTTGTACTCGGACCACATGCAGCTAGAAGTAAGTTTTCTGATTCCACAGTAACTCTGGATGGCCTTTCTGTTTCTTCACGTGCAGCAGTAAAAGACCTCGGAGTGATTATTGACCCCAGTCTTTCATTCAAAACTCACACTGATAACATCACCCGGATAGCTTTCTTTCATCTCTTTTTTTTTCTTTCTCATCTTATTTGAACTACTACTTCATTTTATTATTTTATTTTTACTATTGTTTAATTCTTATTTTCTTTTAATTAATTGTTTTAGAATAAAAATAAAATTATTTTATGTAATTTTATTTCTCTATTGTTTACTGTTTTTGTTTTTACTTCTGTAAAGCACATTGAACTGCCATTGTGTATGAAATGTGCTATAGAAATAAACTTGCCTTGCCTTGCCTTGCCTAATGTCACTACATGACGCAGAAAAACTAGTTCATGCTTTTGTTCCCTCCAGGTTGGACTGTTGTAATGCCTTACTGTCTGGATGTTCCAGTAGGAGAATAAACAAGCTCCAGTTAGTTCAAAATGCAGCAGCAAGAGTCCTTACTAGAACTAGAAAATATGACCCCATCACCCCTGTCTTATCCACACTGCATTGGCTCCCAATCACATTTTGTATTGATTATAAAATACTACTATTGACCTTTAAAGCACTGAATGGTCTCGCACCACAGTACCTGAGTGAACTTCTGCTCCTCTATGACCTGCCACGCCTACTTAGATCAAAAGGTGCAGGCTATCTGCTGGTACTTCGTATAGTGAAGGCTACATCAGGGGGCGGAGCCTTTTCTTACAAAGCCCCACAGTTATGGAACAGCCTTCCAAGTAGTGTTCGGGAATCAGGCACAGTCTCAGTGTTTAAGTCTCGGCTGAAAACATATCTGTTTAGTCAAGCCTTGTGTTAATGGTGTTTATGAGGTAAAGGTGTAGATCTGGAGGATCCTCAGACAGAGTGTTTTGGTAAACTGGGATGTATGGATGCTGTCAGTCCCCACTCGCTTGCTCACTCGAGTTTGTTGACGGTGTAGTGGCTGCTGCTTTATGTCCCGGGGCCCCTCATGCCTGTGTTACCTTCTGGCTCTCCCCTTTTAGTTATGCTGTCATAGTTAGTTGCCGGAGTCCCTGCTTGTACTCAGTGCAATATGTATACTGTTCCTACTTATTCAGGTGACATTGGGCATACCGAACAACCTGTGTTTTCTCCCCCCCCCCCAAATCTGTCCCTCTGAGTTACATGTCGGTTCTGGGATCGAGATGCTGAACCTCTTCTGCTCCTCAGACCTGCCTGATCCATCCTGGTGCCCTGTGTCTGGTTGGAGTCTCATCGCATCGCTCCTGTGGATGGCGGCCCCATGTGGACAGTAGGGGGTTGCACCTGGAGGACGCTCTGGACTCTTGCAGTGGTGCTTTTGTGGCTGGAGACTGCAGTTGACTTGCTGACTTTGGGACTGCAGTTGTCGTGAACGGTTTTGCGCTCGGGTTTCTGTCGGTGGGGGGTTTATAGCATCAACAAAGCTGACTTTATGTCCGGACTGTTAATGTTATAGTCATGTTGTCTGTTGTTGCCCGGATGGGGATGGGTTCCCTTTTGAGTCTGGTTCCTCTCGAGGTTTCTTCCTCATGTTGTCTGAGGGAGTTTTTCCTTGCTGCCATCGCCCCGGGCATGCTCATTGGGGATAGATTAGGGATAAAATTAGCTCATATTTTAAGTCGTTCAAATTCTGTAAAGCTGCTTTGCGACAAAGTTTATTGTTAAAAGCGCAATACAAATAAACTTGACTTAATAATAATAATAATAATAATAATAATAATAATAATAAAAAATCATCCTAATGTTTTTTAGGATGCTATTTCTCCCGCAGTTTTCAAGTCATCACCAAATTTCACATGAAGAATCCGTCTGGGCTGAATTACGTTGCTGTGACTTTTGGTACTGATCTGGAATGATCCATGAAAAACGGGATTTTTTTTTCAATCACTTGTAACTATCAATTTTCATGATTTTTTTTCAACCAGTTTTTTTTTTTTTTATTAAGCGTATATACAGTTTATAGTCTCAGTCTTCCAAAAGTGCTTTCAAACATCTAGTCCAGACCTTTTTATCTCAACAGCTTTTAGAGGAAGAACTCAACCCTTTGTCATAATCAAACTAGTCCTTTGTTTTTATATTGTCTTTGTCCTGTTAATTTTTACACGTATTTGTTTACTCACATTATGCTCCAAGTATTTTATTAGTGCAATATTTAGTTGTGTATATTACATACATAGCCCATGTCTTTAACATTACTGTACTTTATTTTTATACACACACACACACACACACACACACACACACACACACACACACACACACACACACACAAGTTATATATGAATGTAAAGACAAATCAACAGCTTCTCCGTATCCAAACCTGAACAGGATATAGATCCGGGCAGCAATTTTTTATCCGCCATAAAAAATGATTGCTGCTACTACACAGATGATCAATACAACCAGAACATTAATCCTGAGGGCAAATTATCAATCATTCATTTCAACAGTAGAAGCTTATATGCAAATTTCAATAACATTAAGAATTATTTACATACATTTTATAAGCCATTCAATATAATAGCGATATCTGAAACATGGACTGACACTGAAAAGGTAAAGACTTTGAATTAGATGGCTATGAACTCAGATACATAAACAGACAAAATAAGGGTGGTGGCGGAGTTGCTATACTGATAAATCTTTAGACTTCAGGGTTTTGAATGGAATGACAACTGGGATTGATAATCTACTTGAATGCTTAACAGTTGAAATCTGCATGGAGAAGAATAAAAACGTTACTGTTAGCTGTATTTATAGAGCACCAGGGTCAAGCATAGATACATTCAGTGAGTGGATGGAAAGTGTATTTTCGAAAATAGGTAATAAAACTATTTTTGTGTGTGGGGATTTCAATGTTGATATATTAAATCCAAATAAACACAATGCTACAGACGAATTTATCAATACAATACACAGTATGAGCCCATGTCCAAGAATCACTAGACCCAGCAGAATTACAGCTCATTCTGCCACTCTCATTGATAATATTTTCACCAATGACATTGATAATAATACAATAAGCGGATTATTAATCAATGACATAAGTGACCATTTGCCAGTGTTTACAGTTTATGACATCAGACACAAGAAAAAGTCAAACAAGCAAACAGTATATAGACGAGTAAGAACAAAAAAATCCATTAATATCCATTAAGAATCCATTAATACACTAAAAATGAATTATTGGAGTATAATTGGGATATAATATATATATAGAAAAAGACGTTGACCTTGCATATAACGAGTTTCTAAGAATATTTTCCTCATTATATGATAAGCATTGTCCAATTAAGAAATATAACAGAAAACTAGCATATACAAATTGCCCATGGATTACAAAAGGTCTACAAAATGCTTCCAAAAAGAACTAGATAGAACTCGACGCCAACGGCGTCGATGGGGACGCCTCCGCCCGGTAGACTACATGCCTTATTAAAAGTTGTGATTTGGGGATGGACATTTGACCTCACAGTAATCGTGACCTGGCAAAATTACTTGTATTAGCCTTGGAGATATTGTGTTCACAAGGTTTGCGGACAGACGTTTGACCTCACAGTGACCTTGACCTTAGACCTTTTGATCTCAAAATCTAATCAGTTCATGTTTGTCCCAAAGCGCACAAATGGTGAAAGTTTGGTGAAATTCCTTTCATTAGCCTTTGAGATATCGTGTTCGCAAGGTTTCGGGACGGACGCACGGACAACCCGAAAACATAATGCCTCCTGCACCTTACGGTGACGGAGGCATAAAAATACACTCTACAGAGATTTCATAAGACAGGGAACTAAAGAGGCAGAATATAAATATAAAAAATATAAGAACAAGTTAACTGATATTATAAGGGCAAGTAAGAAAGATTATTACAAGAGGATATTAGATGACAATAGAAATAACATTAAAGGAATATGGAAAATACTAAACAATATTACAAGAAATGGATCTAAACACAATAATCTGCCAAAGTATTTCATTGATAAGGATATTGAAAATTATAACATGAAAGACGTGGCTAATAGCTTTAATGAATTCTTTGTAAGTGTTGGACCTGACCTTGCAAGAAAAATCCTTGATTCAGGTACATATGATGAACAGTTATTAGAGAGAAATCCTTGCTCATTATTTCTTCAAGCAGTCGACGAAAATGAAATTTTGAATATTGTTAAAAAATGTAAGAACAAACAGTCCACTGACTATAATGATATCAATATGTCACTGATAAAAAAGGTCATTGAGGGCATTGCTAAGCCATAAATTACAGATGTATGTTAATCATTTCAAACCGGTTCATTTGCAAATAAAATGAAAACGGATAAAGTCATACCTCTGTTCAAGGCTGGAAATAAGCATTATTTCACAAACTATAGACCTGTCTCCTTGCTCCCACAATTCACAAAAATACTGGAAAAACTCAACAACAGATTGGACACATTTTTAGAAAAACACAAAATTCTTGCACAGAATCAGTATGGGTTTAGGTCAAACAGATCAACATCACTGGCAATAATAGAGGCAATAGAAGAAATCACAAATGCTATAGATTGCAAGCAATATGCTATTGGAGTATTTATTGATTAAAAAAAAGCTTTTGACACAATCAACCATGAAATATTAACCAAGAAACTGGAACGATATGGTATTGGGGGATAGTGCTGGATTGGGTGAAAAGTTATTTAAGTGGGAGACAGCAGTTTGTGAAATTGGGTGACTGTGTTTCTTCATGTTTGGACATTGCTTGTGGGGTCCCCCAGGGGTCTGTGTTGGGCCCCAAGTTTTTCATTTTGTACATTAATGATATATGTAAAGTCACTAAGATATTGCATTTTGTGTTGTTTGCTGATGACACAAATATTTTCTATTCTGGGGATAACTTACAAAAATTACAGAAGGACATCACTATAGAAATGAACAAACTAAAAAAATGGTTCGACGGAAACAGGCTATCACTAAATCCGAGCAAGACAAAAATAATGTTATTAAAGAGATCGAGTTGAAATAGAAAGAGTTCACGAAATTAAACTTTTGGGGTAATCTTAGGCCGAATCCCATTTCACCCCTTGGACCAATCCCTTGGCCCTTCCCCTCCATTTTGCGCGTTCACGTGAAGGGGTAGGGGTATCCCAATCCCAGTTAACACGGAGGGGTAGGGGAAGGGGTAGGGCTTCTGTACCCCTCCAAACGGAGATTTTCCTGGAGCTGACTCCGAACGAAGGGGTTTGAGTGATTTCCCACAATGCCATGCGGATTTCAGCGAGATTTCATGCGGATTTCAGAAAGATGGCGGTTCCCGCGGCGAAAGATTGTCATAAATGTATTTTCTCCATTATTTACGTGTTTTAAGTTGTTATCCAGAGGAAACACGCCGCTTGATTCGCTTTCGAGCTGAGAATGAGCAGCGATTTCTGAAATCCAAGCTGCTGCTAAAAAGCTTTGGGAGCGAGTATTGTTTTCGGTTGCTTGACTGCGTACGTTTTGTTCTGTTATTCTCGCTTTTATTGTTTACACCTCATTCTGTCGGATGTGGTGCACGAAGCACCAAAGATATCCCATTCAGTGGTGTTAGTTAACAAATCACACCCTGCCAGCAGAGATTTCTGGTTCTGCCTCTGGCTCTGACTGTAGCGGCTGGTCGCAGCCAATGACGCATTTGGTCGCGTTTTGCTAACGTAAACGCTGACGGAGGTACGCGATGACGTATGCGATCGTTGAAGGGCTATCCCAATACGTAAGGGTTGAATTTCAAGCCCTATCCCTTGTAGCTCAGTTTCAAGGGGAAGGGCCAAGGGGAAGGGGGAGGGGAAGGGGGAGGGGTATGGGTAGAAATTAGAATTGGGATTGGGCCATAGATGACAGAATGAATTGGAAATCACATATCAAACATGTACAAACTAAAGTCTCAAGAAGCATTGCAATAATAAACAAGCAAAAAAGGTTTTGGATCAGTAATCACTCTTTACCGTTCCCTCGTCTCACCATACTTTCAATACTGTGCTGAGGTTTGGGGCAACAACTACAAAACATCACTACGGCCACTAACCATCATTCAGAAAAGAGCAATACAGATCATTCACAACGTTGGCTATCAGGAACACACAAACTCATTATTTCTACAGTCCAAACTACTAAAATTTACAGACATTGTGGATTATCAAACAGCTCAAATAATGTTCAAAGCTAAAAATAATCTATTACCAATAAATATACAGAAATTATTCAGTATCCATGAGGGGAGTTATAATTTAAGGGGAAAATTAACTTTAATTTAACTTTATTTCGTACAAACAGGAAAAGGTTTTGTGTTTCAGTTAGTGGGGGGAGACTATGGAACAGGTTCACCGTGGAGTTGAAGCAGCGTACAAACATGAAACAGTTTAAAATGAGGTTCAAAGACACTATTTTCAAGAGGTACAGGGATGAGGGAGGTGATGGGTAGCACTAAGTGTTATGAGAACACTTTTCTGTTACTTTTCGTGTCTGTGTGCGTGCAGGCTGTATGTGAAGGTGTATGCTTATAATAGATACATTTTATATGGGTGTATGTATGTATGTATGTATGTATGTATGTATGTATGTATGTATGTTAGATTAGAAAAAACTTTATTGATCCCTTTGGGAGGGTTCCCTCAGGGAAATTAAGATTCCAGCAGCATCATTACAGATAAACAGAGAAAAGAAATAGAGAAAATTTCTAGATAAATTAAATTAAATATTTACATATACAAATATATAAAAAGAATAAGATATGGGGAAGAGAGGAAGGGGGGAGGGGGAAGGGGGGGAGAAGTGGGGTTAGGGCAAGTGTGTGTGTGTATGTGGGGGGGGGAGCAGGAAAGATATTGCACTTTATATTGCACATTATATTGCACATTGTCCAGTATTGCTTATTGTCAGGCTAGGCTACTGCTCCTTCCCGTCCTCTGTCCTCCTGTTCCCCCTCCTCCCCCCCAGAGAGGAGTTGTACAGTCTGATGGCGTGAGGGACAAAGGAGTTTTTGAGTCTGTTCATCCTGCACTTGGGAAGGAGCATTCTGTCACTGAACAGGCTCCTCTGGTTGCTGATGACGGTGTGCAGAGGGTGACTGGCATCGTCCATGATGTTCAGTAGTTTGTCCATAGACCTCTTCTCTGCCACCGTCACCAGAGAGTCCAGCTTCATGCCGACCACAGAGCCGGCCCTCCTGATCAGTTTGTCCAGCCTGGATGCGTCCTTCTTGGATGTGCTGCCCCCCCAGCACACCACGGTGTAAAACAGGACACTGACGACCACAGACTGATTGAACATCCACAGGAGTTTCCTGCAGATGCTAAAGGACCGCAGCCTCCTAAGGGAGTACAGCCTGCTCTGTCCCTTCCTGTATAAGTGATTGGTGTTGCAAGTCCAGTCCAGCTTGCTGTCCAGCTACAGCCCAAGGTACCTGTAGGAATCCACAGCCACCACCTCGACTCCCTCGATCAGAACTGGTCGTGACCTTGGTCTGGACCTCCCAAAGTCAATGACCAGCTCCTTGGTCTTCGAGGTGTTGAGCTGCAGATGGTTCCTGTTGCACCACACAGCAAAGTCCCTCACCAGGCTCCTATACTCCTCCTCTCTGTCGTCACTGATACACCCAACGATGGCTGTGTCATTGGCAAATTTCTGAATGTGACACAGCTCCGAGTTGTAGCAGAAGTCCACGCTGTACAGGGTGAAGAGAAGAGGGCCCAGCACCGTGCCCTGGGGTGCTCCAGTGCTGCTAATTAGAGTGTCAAACGCGATGTCCTTCAGCCTGACGTACTGCGGCCTGTCAGTGAGGTAGCTGGAGATCCAGGTGACCAGGCAGGGGTCCACTCGCATCCTGTTCAGTTTGTCCTGAAGCAGTAGGGGCTGGATAGTGTTGAAGGCACTTGAGAAGTCCAAGAAGAGGACCCTCACTGTGCCATTTCCCTTATCCAGATGCGAGTGTGCTTGGTGTAGTAGGTAGAGGATGGCGTCTTCCACACCAACACCTGCCCGGTACACAAACTGCAGACATTCCTGGGCATGTTGCACCTGGGGTCTGAGGAGGCTGAGGAAGAGCTGCTCCAACGTCTTCATCAGATGTGAAGTGAGTGCCACCGGTCAGAAGTCGTTCAGCTCGCTGGGCCGATTCTTTTTGGGAACTGGAACGATACATGATGTCTTCCAGAGGGTTGGCACTCTCCCCAGCTGCAGGCTGAGGTTGAAGATGCGTTGGAGTGGTTCACCCAGTTCAGCAGTGCAGGTTTTCAGTAGTCGGGGACACACCTTGTCCGGGCCTGCTGCTTTCCTGGGGTGAAGCTTCCTCAGTTGACCTCTGACCTGGTCTGCAGTAATGCATAGAGGAGTCTGTGTTGAGGTGGGGGAGGAGGGGGCTGCTGTGATGACTGGGGGGAGGTGTGTTGAGGGAAGAAGGAGAGATGGCTGCAGTGAGGGGGAGGGTGGGGGGGGACGTGGGCTGGTTGTACCGATTGAAGAAGTCATTCAACTCGTTCGCCCTCTCCACTGTCCCCTCAACGACTCTGGTCTTTGTATTGTGGCCTGTGATGATTTTCACACCTTCCCAGACCTCCATCATGCTGTTCTCCTTCAGCTTCTGCTCCACCTTTCTCCTGTAGCTGTCCTTAGCTTCCCTCATGCAGCGTTTCACCTCCTGCTGTGCTGCTTTTGTCGCCTCCCTATCCCTGCTCCTGAAGGCGGCCTTCTTCCTGTTGAGCACAGCTTTGACTTCCTGTGTTACCCATGGCTTGTTATTAGGGTAACACCGTACAGTCTTAGCGGGGGAGACCACGTCTGCACAGAAGTTGAGGTAATCTGTCAGACAGTGTGTCAGCCCCTCTATGTCCTCACAGTGTGGGCTAAGCAGCACATCCCAGTCTGTGATGTCATAGCAGTCCCTGAGGGCATCTTCCATTTCAGGGGACCACCTCCTGATGGAGCTAGTTGTTGCAGGCTGCCTTTGAACCAGTGGGGTGTACTTCGGCTATAGAAGAACCAGGTTGTGGTCAGACTTCCCTAGTGGAGGGAGGGGTGAGACTCTGTATGCATCCCTCACATTAGCATACAGCAAGTCAATTGTCCTGTTGTTCCTTGTTGGACAATCCACAGCCTGGTAAAAAGCAGCCAAAGTAGAGTCCAAAGTAGCGTGATTAAAGTCCCCAGAAATGATGATAAATGCCTCAGGGTGCTGTGTCTGCAGCCTTGCTGTGACCGAGTGAATCCTCTCACATGCAGCGGCTGCGTCTGCCCTCGGAGGGATGTAAACACAGATGGTGATCATGTGACCGAACTCCCTCGGCAGATAATATGGTCGCAGGCTAACAGCTAGCAGCTCCAAGTCCGGGCAACATAAAACTGTCTTTACGGAGATATGTCCCGGGTTACACCAGCAATTGTTAACATAAATGATGAGTCCCCCACCTTTGCTTTTCCCGCATGGGTTAGTGTCTCTGTCGGCTCTCACAGCAGTGAATCCCCGCAGGTCCACGTGAGCATCCGGTACAAGGTGTGTTAGCCATGTCTCCGTAAAGATAAATAAGCTGCTCTCCCAGTAAATCCGCTGGTTGTTCAGAGCGGAAAGCTCGTCGACTTTATTCGGCAGCGAGTTCACATTCCCCATGATAACGGAGGGAATGGATGGTTTGTAGCGCCACCGGTTGTCTGCTAGCCTAGCAGCTTAGCTCCAGCTTTACAGCCCCTGGGTTTCCTCCTCAGCTTGGCCGGGATGGGGTGTCGTATCCCGGCTCGGCCCATTGTTTTCAGGGCCAGCAGCTCCTCTCTCGAATAAGTGAGAAAACTGGCTCCTGGTTGCGTGTTAAAGTTAAATATATCCATGTTATATAGTTAAACACACTATGTCTTTGTAAGACGAGCAAAAAAGGTGGAAGAAAAAAAAAGAGGTTTAAAGAGCTAAAAACTACAGAGCTACTGGAGAGGCAGCCGTCTCACACAGCACCCATACGTACATGACCAACATCTGCTATGTATGTATGTATGGGGAGGTGTGTGTATATAGGGATGTATATGCATGCATGCATATATGGGTATATGTTGTGGCAGCGGGGGCGTCGTCAAGCGTCAGTCTGTGACCGGAGGGCGGAGTCAGGGAAGGTAAGTGGCAGAATCACTGCACCTGATGTTGGTTAATCTGTGTTTGTGTGTCTTCCCCAGTGACTGCGCCCTATATAAGGAGAGAGAGAGCAGAGGAAGGGGGCTCCCTCCCAACCACAATGCATGTGTGTGTGTGTGTAGAGTGTGTGACAGTGTGAGTGAGTAAAGTTGAAATGCTAGAATAAAAGTTTCTTTGTGGAACTTAACCCTGGCCTGCTGTCTTTCTGTGCTCCACCCATACGAACTGCTACATATGTAAATTACATTTAGGTTTTCTCAATACAAAGTCAGAAATACATTTTATTTATCTATAAGTATCAGGCATGAGCATCTAGACAGGTAGCAAGGAAGCTTGTTATTGTTATTCATTACTTAAAGGTGGGGTATGAGATTTTGGAATAACGGTTCCTGCAAGCCATAATTTGAAAAGAAACACGCCCGCCCTCGCCATGCTCCTACCCCCCCCCCCCCCGCGTCTCCACCCCTCCTCCCCCTTATAAAGCCTGAGAAAATGGGTGTCTATTGCGTTACACACCAGTGGAGCAGAGTGTAGAGAGCTTGGAAAAATAGCTCAAACTTTCTCATTTAAACTGTGTTTTCACTCCACACACATAATTTTCTCAAAAGTAGTAGCCACACTTGTCCTGATTCACACAATGTGTCTACCTACACGATAGGACTTGCAGTTTTTGAATGAGAAGCTAGAGCCCTGCACTCCCGCGGGAGTCCCGCGGGACTCGCCGCAAAGCAGTGCGGCGCGGGACAAATTTTGAAAGCTCATTGCGGGCGTGGGCGGGACCGGAAGTGCACATATGCGGCGCAGGTGGGAGCGGGAGTGCACATATGCGGCGCGGGTGGGAGCGGTGATAAGCTGTGTTTGAAATAAAATTTATAAATTATTAATTTATGTCTATCATATATAATTTGTGCTGGATATTTTATTTGACATTAATAAAAACATTTTAAGGTACCTAAACTTGCAGAGAGAGTCAGATTGCCAGATTGAGTGAGGAATGGCATCTTAAACTTTCCATTGATCACCCTAACGGGAAATCCTTTGATCACTCTAATGACTCGCAGTTCACACCCAGCTAGCAAGAGAACCATGAGTGAAGTGATTTACTGCTTGCGTTAGTCTACAACTTTAATCAGAGAGACAGGTTACACAGTGACGGTAGGCTTGACTCAATGCTATCCCAGAAATCCTTCCTGTAATATGCAAATTTGGCTGTCCAATCAGAGGCGGCCAAATTTGCATATTACAGGAAGGATTTCTGGGATAGCATTGAGTCAAGCCTACCGTCACTGTGTAACCTGTCTCTCTGATTAAAGTTGTAGACTAACTCAAGCAGTAAAATCAATTCACTTCTCTTACTAGCTCTGCTTTACAATAAAAAAAAAGAAAAACACCATTGGTATAAAGCAAGCCCATTCACTTTTTTATGCTGATCAGAGAATTACAATGGTTTCTCATGTGATAAAAATGTGCGATTAAATATTTTAATCGCTTGACAGCACTAATTATTATTATTAGAGACACTACATGCTGAATTCAGAAACAAGGTAAACAATAACAAACGTGAATGTGAGCTGTAGATATTTATGCTCCAATCCACTCAAAGTAGGGGGCGGGGCACCATCACGCTGTGTCAAGACAAGAACTTTCCTGAGAAATAACGCAAACAACTGCATCATGCGGGATTTGCGGGCGGGAGCGGGACAAAATATGTCAGGCGGGAGCGGGACTGAAAATCATAATTTTTTTGTGGGCGCGGGCAGGAGCGGGACTGAAAATCATAATTCTTTGCGGGCGCGTGCGGGAGTGGGACTGCACAATGCGGGCACGGGCGGGAGCGGGACTGAAAAATCCGACCCGCGCAGACCTCTATGAGAAGCCTGAAAGTGAGGAGAGGGCAGCCGCGCAGCCCATAGACTGCCATTATAAACTTAGCAGAGAAGTCACTCGTTTTTAACTCGCTCTAGTGACCTCATTTTTTACACTACAGACAAAAAAATTACATCAGTATGTTCAGGAAAGCCTTGTGGCACTCAATGTGAAAGAATTTTGTGAATATCTCCTTCCATTTTCGTGTAAATCCCCGTTGTTTGGAGGGAGCTGCTCTGAGGGAAGACTGCTCTTTTTGTGTGCATTTCTCTGTCAGATGCTCCTGCAGTTCTTCCTGCGTTTGAACAACTTCCGGTGCGCTGCTCGGCTGCGAACCGCGTCCTGAACACGCTCTCGCTTTAAGTTTGTCTCAAGTTTGTTTGTTTGTTAATGTGCTTGTGTCGTTTGTTTTGTGTCTAAAATGGCACTCGTCACGTTTGCCCACTTACGATGTTAAAGATGATTTATCCGTGGATTATATTGACTCTAATTGGGATTACCATCACTGGGCAACTCCCTGCTCACTCAAAGTCTTCTGTTGTACCGGAGAGAGAAATGGACTTAATATCCGACTGGGACCGTCGCCCCAACGCAATCTACAGCCGTGATTCCCTGCTTGCAATTCTCCACTTGCCACCTTCGCCACCCCCGCCGTTCCTGAGTGACATCCCCGTTGAGCTGAGAAGGCCCATGCGCAGGAAACGAGGCAGGAGAGGGGCAATTCCATGTAAATGTCAACCTCACCATGCAAAAATAAAGCAACATGTAATACATCAAAACCACTCCCAGAGATCTCACCTAGGCCTGTATTTTACAGATGTGAATAAGTTTAACCAATTTGTAACCAACCTAATATGTCACTGTCAGTCTTTCTTTCTTATAATGTAAAACCCAAGCTAAAATCAACTTTGATCATGTACAATTCTATATTATTGCCACAAGCTACAGAAATGTATGCTAAAATCCACAAAACAGCGAAACAATAGCCATCCTAAATATTATTTAAGAACTTTGATAGTTTTAGCTGATATTTAGAGAGTTTTTCAAAGGGTTATGGTGGTTAAATTGCTGATTTTCTAAACATATGCCATGTCTATTTCAGACGCGTCACATCCATAACGGAATTTCGTCACATCCATAACGCTGACTTTTCCTTCTGAAACTCTGCATGAAATACAAAATATTTTAAACAAAGATTTTTTAATATTCACCTTGGACCCCTCTATCAAATGGATATCTCCGTTTCGACATTAGGTTTACAATTTCACAGAGTTTGATGAAAATGTACAGTCACCCAAGAAAAGTGATACTTTTTCTGTCACATCCATAACGCATCTTTTATTGGCATTTTCTGGCACGCCTTAGATGCACTATGGGAATTGTTCTTGTTCTATCACTTCTCCAGTATGGTACAGCCTTAAAATATGAAACACCTGTTTAAATACTGGGAGACAATAAAACATGCACTGGGTCATTTGTTGCCATTTTGAGTTCAAGTGTCACGTCCATAACGCTGGAATTGCTCAGAGGTGGAATACGGAATCGGCTCAGACGAAGGTACACCAAACCTCCGCTCCCAGCAATCATTCTCAGCAACCTTCGGTCTTTGAACAACAAGATCGACGACCTCCGAACCCACGCAAGGTACTGCTCCGAATTTCGTGAAGCTTCGCTGTTGTGTCTTACAGAAAGCTGGCTGCAACCCAACGCCCCTGATTCTCTTTTCGAGATAAACGGATTTACTCTGATCCGGCTCGATAGAGACAATAACTCTGGGAAAAGCAAGGGCGGTGGGATTTGTGTATACGTGAACGATCAATGGTGCCGCCAGTTTACCGTTAAAGACACGATATGCGACTCAAACGTTGAGATGCTCTGTTTGACATTGAGGCCTTTCTACCTGCCCCGTGAGTTTGGATGCGTGCTTCTCTGTGTGGTGTACGTACCACCTAGCGGCAAGGCTTCGATCGCCGCAGCCACTACTGCGGACTATGTTTACAAACTTTTACAGAAACACCCAGACGCGCCTGCCATTATAGCAGGGGATTTAAATCACTGCCAATTGGACGCAGTTCTACCTGGCTTCTATCAAGTAGTCAAAGGTGAAACGCGGAAAGACAGACTATTGGATAAATGCTATGTGAACGTAAAGGATGCTTATGGATCTAAAATCAGACCCTCTATTGCTAATTCCGATCACAATGTGGTCCACTTAATCCCGACATACAAATCCAAATTGAAACGCTGCAATGCAGTAGAAAGAGAAATACGATGCTGGTCTCCTGAAGCGTGCGAGGATCTGACAGCATGTTTTGAAATAACAAACTGGGATATATTCCACGACCAGAACTCCTTAGATGTCACCACTTCAGTCATCACGGATTATATTAACTTTTGTGCACAGTTAGTTATCCCCAGTAAACGTATAAAGATCTATCCCAATAACAAACGATTTGTATCCAAGGACATTAAAGACATAATTAACAAAAGAAAAGCAGCTTTCAAAAGCAAAGACATGATTAAATGTAAACAATTGGAGAAGGTTTTAAAAAACAAACTAAGGGAAGCTAAACAGGTACATAGAGATCAGCTGGAAAATAACTTTAAAGAAAAAAAACCCAAAAGACTCTGGGACAATATGAAAAAAATAACTGGAATGTCATCTTCCAACAAACCCATTGTGACTGGTAATGAACTCATGTTTGCAAATGAACTGAATGACTTTTTTTGCAGGTTTGATTCTTCTTCCCACTTCAGTGACTGTGAAAATATAATCAACACCATTAACCCGTCCTACTCTGACAGAATCCTCATAACTGTCGAGGAGGTTAGGGGCGTCTTCCAGCGCAATAATACAAGGAAAGCCTTAGGGCCTGACCACAGCAGTGCTCTTATATTAAAAACATTCGCCAGGGAACTAGCCCCGGTATGGCAACCCATTTTTCAGCAGTCCCTGGACACCCATTACATCCCACTAGCATGGAAAACATCTCACATTAAACCTATCCCCAAAAAGAAATGTCCTAAAGAACATAATGACTATAGGCCAATAGCCCTCACATCAGTGATCATGAAGTCACTAGAAAAAATCATAGTCCAACATTTAAACAGACAGATGGGGGGACTTCAAGACCCATACCAATTTGCATATAAACAAGGCCGTAGCACAGAGGATGCAGTGGTTGCACTGACACATATCATATCTAAACATCTAGATAAATCCAACACATATGCCAGGGCACTTTTTATTGATTTCTCTTCAGCATTCAATACTGTTCAGCCAAACTTGCTTCTGTCTAAAATGATTAAGTTTCATATAAACCCATATATTATTTACTGGTATTTTTCTTTTTTAACAAACAGGGTCCAGCTAGTTAAGGTTAATGACACACTTTCTTCTCCCATCACCACCAATGTTGGAGTTCCCCAGGGCTGCATAAGCTCTCCCAGGTTGTTCACCCTGTATACCTCGGACAGCACCACCAATGTGCCAAATCAATATCTTTTTAAATATTCAGATGACTCAACATTAGTCACTCTTTTCACAAAATCAGATGATGACTCTTTGTACCAAAACGATGTGGACTGGTTAATTGAATGGTGTGATATTAATTACCTCATCATTAACACAGTGAAGACAGAGGAGGTCATCTTTGGAAAACCTCCTCTCCAACTTTCCAAAGTTAAAATCCATAACTCAGACATTGCTCAAGTCCCATCCTATAAATACCTTGGTGTCATGATTGACCAGAATCTGACATGGACTGACCATATAGAATTCACATGTAAAAAAATACAACAACGTATATATTTCTTGCGAAGACTAAGATCTTTTGGTGTCAGCGACCAAATAATTTTTTTGTTCTTTACATCTGTGATCCAGAGCGTTATGCTTTACTGTAGTACAGCTTGGTATAGCAGCCTCTCTGTCAAGGATAAAGCTAAACTCCAGCATCAAATAAAAATATGCTCTAAGATCATTGGGCAGCCCATAGCACACCTATTTCAGGAAGCTCACAATAAGAGTATGCTCAGACTGGCCACATGCATCTCCACTGATGCTACGCACATCTTACACCAAGAATATCAATTATTACCTTCAAATAGGCGCTTCAGAGTTCCCTTCTTCAACCGCAATAGACTTAAACATTCTTTTATACACCAATCAATTCTTTTACTGAATCTGCAGCATGCACCAGCGAGCGTTTAATCCAATGTATTACACATGGTGAAAATTTCCCTCATGTTATGTATGGCTGTTTTTATGTATGTCTGTATGAAGGTATGTGTCCTCCGTCTTGCCTTTACCCCTGACTATGGTGGTGGGTTATTGTACTGTTACTGTGATGTTATACGTGTGTGTTGTCCTCAAGCGAGTCTTGTTCAGGGATGCAAACCAAATTTCAGTGTAAACTGACAATAAAGTATTATCGTATCGTATCGTATCGAAGCGCAGCGCGCGGGTGGGGGAGGAGCTGCTCGCTCTCTCTCACACACACAGAAGGGCCGGGCTGCTCGGGCTTCAGTCTGATTGACATGTCAGTATCCAATCATTTTGAGGTGGTACCTCGATATGATTGGATGGCATTTTTCCTTAATTTTACACTGTAGACTGGATAAAAATATTTTGTTTTTGGGTCAAACCTTCTATTGTACTGCTTGCAACATGGGTGTGAGGAGCTTTTCAAGCAATATGGAAAAAATTACTCCTGAAAAAAATCTCATACTCCACCTTTAAGGAGAAGGGGTGGGAGTTTATAAGTTTTACTTCTTCTCACTCCTTTTCGAACATGTATTTCTATGTATTATGTTTAAATGTTTTGTTTTATTTTTATTATTTTGGTTTTCATATTCAAAATAAACACTACAATCAATCAATCAATCAATCAATCAAAACATGCTTTATATCCAAATCTAGCTTCTCCATATCCAAACATGATCAAAAAGAAAAAGGAAGTGCAAGAGAGCAAAATATCCAGAGTGAGAATCAATATTTGTTCACACAAGCGAAAATAAAACCTCTCCTCCCTGAGACATGATGAACAGGTTTCCATGGCACAGACTCAAACGAGAAGCCATCCTCTTCCCTGTGGCACGGGATCACATGATGAATATTTACTGTTCAACCATAAAGTAAAACAGCTGGACGTGTGTTGAAATGATGGTCAGTACGAGCAGATTGTGAACGGGAATAGCCATTTTTACTACAAATCCACAGTATCTCAGTGAGATTAACCACTGAAGCAAGGGTTAGAGTTGGACACGAACTAAATAAATACAGCCCCAGTCAAAAGTTTGTAACACCCAATTATTTTT
Source organism: Neoarius graeffei (assembly GCF_027579695.1). Classification (NCBI taxonomy): domain Eukaryota; kingdom Metazoa; phylum Chordata; class Actinopteri; order Siluriformes; family Ariidae; genus Neoarius; species Neoarius graeffei. Next base: position 77,056,764 of record NC_083582.1, on the reverse strand, counting down.
GTTTAATGGACCAAAAGCTACTGAACTCAAATAACAGACTTCCAATTTTATTCGATTTTTTTTAATAGAACAATTAATGAATTTCAGGCCACATGGCCATAAATTCTCCACTATTTTTTCCTGCTTCACCATGACATAATACAAGATACTACAGTCAAGCCGGAAAGTCTGCACACCCCTTTCACCTTCTCCACATTTTATTACATTACAGACTAATTATACAATAGATTGAGTTCATTTGTTGTCACAAAATTCTGCACAAAATAGTCCATAATGACAAAGTGAACGCAGGTTTTTAGAAAATATGCAATTTTATTTTACTGACAAAAATAGGTTATTTAGAGGTTACATATCTGTACACACCCTTTGCCTAATACTTGGTTGATGCACCTTTGGCAGCAATTACAATTTCAAGGCGTCTTGGGAAAGAAACTACAAGCTTGGCGCACTTGTTTCTAGACATTTTTGCCCATTCCTCTTGACGTATCCTTGCAAGCTCCATCAGGTTGGATGGGGAGCATCCATTTTCACAGTGGCACAGCCATTTTCAGCTCCTTCCACAGATGTTCAATTGGATTCAGGTCTGGGCTCTGGCTGGGCCACTCAAGGACATTCACGGACTTTCTCCGAAGCCACTCCTTTGTTCTTTTGGCTGTGTGCTTCAGGTCGTTGTCATGTTGGAAAGTAAACCTTCGCCCCAATCTGAGGTCCAGAGCGCTCTGGAGCAGGTTTTCTTCAAGGATCTCAGTGTACTTCGCTGCATTCATCTTTCCCTCTATCAGGACTAGTCGCCCCGTTCCCGCTGCTGAAAAACATCCCCACATCATGATGCTGCCACCACCATGCTTCACTGTAGGGATGGTATTAGCCAGGCAATAAGTGGTGCCTGGTTTCCTCCAGACGTGACGCTTGGTATTCAGGCCAGAAAGTTCAATTTTGGTTTCATCAGACCAGAAAATCTTGTTTCTCATGGTTTGAGAGTCCTCTAGGTGCCTTTTGGCAAACTCCAAGCAGGCTGTCATGTGCCTTTTCCATCTGGCCACTCTACCATAAAGGCCTGATTTGTGGAGTGCTGTTTGGATGGTTGATCTTCTGAAAGGTTCTCTCATCTCCACAAGGATACGCTGAAGCTCTGTCAGAGTGACCCTCAGGTTCCTGCTCACCTCCCTGGGCAAGGCCCATCTTCCCCGATCAATCAGTTTGGCCACGCAGCCAGGTCTAGGAAGATTCTTGGTGGTTCCAAACTTCTTCCATTTATGAATGATGGTGGCCACTGTGCTCTTTGGAACCTGTAAAGCTGCAGCAATTTTTCTGTCCCCTTCTCCAGATCTAGGCCTTGACACAATCCTGTTTCTGAGGTCTGCAGATAATTCCTTTGACTCCATGGCTTGGAGTTTGCTCTGACATGCACTGTCAACTATGGGACCTTATATAGGCAGGTGTTGGCAATCCCCAATCATGTCCAATCAGCTGAATTTACCACAGGTGGACTCCAATTAAGTTGTAGAAACATCTCAAGCAGTATCAGTGGAAACAAAATGCACCTCAGCTCACGTTTGGGTGTCATATCAAAGGGTGTACACACTTGTGTACATATGATATTTTACATTTTGATTTTTAATAAATTAGCACAAATGTCTAAAAACCTGCTTTCACTTTGTCATTATGGGCGATTTTGTGTAGAATTTTGTGACAAAAACTGAACTCAATCTATTGTAGAATCAGTCTGTAATATAATAAAACATGGAGAAGGTGAAAGGGGTGTGCAGACTTTCTGGCTTGACTGTACATCATGCATCACATGGTAGGTTTTCCCCGTTTGTGCAAGGCAGCAGCCATTTTTTTTCCTCCCCCGTTTCCGGTTGAGAGTACGCCATATGCATTCTGGCTGCTGCTTCTCACCGGAGCTTATTTAATTTTATTTTCTCTTTTGTTTTTCTTTTTTGTGTTTGTGTAGTTTGAGGTTTGTTTTTGTTTGACTGTTTTGTCTGCCGGTTGTGGAGTAGCTCCAGACCCAGTTCTGGGCGTCGGTTCCCTCCAGGCCCTGGTTTGCCGTAGGTGATGCCTGTGCTCCTCGCTATGGACTGCAGTGAGCTCGTTGCTCATTTTAACATCATGGTTGTCCAGTGCTCTGTGCAGCGGTGTGCTCTGAACAACGTTGCTCAGTGGCATCGCGGCAGCTGTGGAGGCGGTTTGGGACATACCGGTGCTCTGCGTGGCGGAGGTGTTTGTGCTCACTTTGTGGATCCATGACATAGTGTTCCGAGTGGTGTTGCCTGGCGGCAGCTCTGCTGGCAATGTGGGACTTGTTTTTGTGTGCCTTTTGGTGGGACTGTGGCTGCTACACCATTGGAATGACATCCTGACCATTATTTGGTGGATTTTTTTTCCCCTCCCTTTCCTTATAATTGTAAAGTGACCTTGGGTATTGAGAAAGGTAATATAATACATTTATTATTATGGTATTGTGGGATACAAATTTGAAACAGGAGAGAAAAATGGAGGACGTGAGTGTGCGAATGAAACGTGAAAGACCAACTACAGTAACGGAAAGAAAGCGAGAAGAAAAGACGTTATGTTATATACAAAGGAAAGGAAACTCAGGACCAAACTAATAAATATGGGCGCTCAGCGAGCACCTCGGTGTGATCAGCTGTTCGTTTAGCGACAGAATGATGGAACTGTCAGTGCACGCTCAAAGGGAAACCTGTAGATGGCAGTAATGCAACACTGTGGATGCCAGCTGCCGTAAAACCCAAAAGAAGAAGAAGAAGGTAAACCTGCGCATGCGCACACGGACTTCCTCTGTCTGCTTGACTGCGCCAAGCGAGCGATTTCATGCACATTATTTGCTTTAATCCCCTCAAATGAAATAACTTCCCAGCCACAGAATGGCCTGATATTTTGTGAGATATTACAGAAATAAACAGATATCACAATCACCACATTTCAGACGGAACTAAATTTCACCAATTTTATGAAATCGAAAGGCCGTCTAGCTTTAATTAGTGGACAAGTTTCTTGCCTTCTTAACGCATTTGAGATCAAACAGTAAATAGTAAATAATACACAGTAAATAGCTCTATTCCACACCACAACTGCAGTAATCCATACAGTATTATGTCAAGAACCAAACAACTCAGTAAAGAGAAACGACATCCATCATTACTTTAAGACATGAAGCGTCTTTTAATGAATAAATATAAAGAATAAAAATAGTGAATTAGGGCGGCACGGTGGTGTAGTGGTTAGCGCTGTCGCCTCACAGCAAGAAGGTCCTGGGTTCGAGCCCTGTGGCCGGCGAGGGCCTTTCTGTGCAGAGTTTGCATGTTCTCCCCGTGTCCGCGTGGGTTTCCTCCGGGTGCTCCGGTTTCCCCCACAGTCCAAAGACATGCAGGTTAGGTTAACTGGTGACTCTAAATTGACCGTAGGTGTGAATGTGAGTGTGAATGGTTGTCTGTGTCTATGTGTCAGCCCTGTGATGACCTGGCGACTTGTCCAGGGTGAACCCCGCCTTTCGCCCGTAGTCAGCTGGGATAGGATCCAGCTTGCCTGCAACCCTGTAGAAGGATAAAGCGGCTACAGATAATGAGATGAGATGAATAGTGAATTAGAAGGGGTATCCAAACTTTTGACTGGTACTGTACGTTTACTCACTCTGATTGTTGAGGTCTTGGTAAAGAAGAGAGACACATCATAAATATTTACCATCATTCATTCTTCAGGAAATTTCCATTACAGATCCGAAATGTTTACAAGTCATAAAATGTAAGTCCAGTTCAAGTCTCGAGTCTGTAAATCATGAACCACCCAAACTTAACACCTGTCCAGTTTTAGTGAGTTTGTGCCACCGTTTAATTCACCTTCTGGTGAAGTCGCTTCATTTCACACTGAAAAAATGAGAAAAATCCAACCTTTAATTGATGAACTTATTGAGAGAAAAACAAATCCCTCATCAAGAATATTATTTTCGACAAAAACATATGTGCCACTTTTATTAGCACCCCTGTGTTTAATACTTTGTACACCCTCCCTGTGCCAGTAAAACAGCCCCGAGTCTCTCCTCTAACATTTTATAAGGTTGGCAATCCAGAGCAGGGCATTGAGCCCATTCCTTTTTACACAGTCTCTCCAGATCATCCAGGGTCCTCGACCCTCTCTTGTGCTCTCGCCTCTTCAGCTCAGCTCACAGGTTTTCACTGGGGTTCAGCTCAGGGGACTGAGATGTTCAGGGCAGAAGACTGATTCTGTGATTCTCAGTGAACTGTTTTTTGTGTTGAGTTGGACTTCAGATCATTGTCCTGCTGGAAGATCCAGTGATGATCTGGTTTTAGTTTCCTCTCAGAGGAGCCAGATTCTGATTTAAAATGTCCTGGTGTTTCATGGAGTCCATGATGCCATGGACCCTAACAAGGTTTCAGGGCCTTTGGAGGAAAAACAGCCCCAAAACATCACAGAACCTCCACCATATTTTACAGTTGGGATTGGGTTCTTTTCATTATAGCTGTCCTTCTTTTTACACCAAACCGACCAAGTGTTTATTGCCAAAATGTTCCATCAGACCAGAGAACATGGTTCCAGTCAAAGTTGTAGTAGCGTTTCACAAATTTCAGGCGCTTACATTTGTGGTTCACGGAGAGAAAAGGCTTTCTCTCACACTTAATATTTTTTAATGTCTCTTAGCAAGTTGCACCTTGACCAGATGCTTTTGATCACCATCAACAAGCTTCTGGCAGAAGTCTGGTTGGATATCAGTCCAGTCTTCTTGGCAGAATTGGTCGAGCTCAATTAAATTTGTGCATTTCCTGCACACACAGACCTAACTTTAAAGCACCTTTCATATATTTTCAATAAGTTTGAGGTCAGGACTTTGGGAAGGCTGTTCCAAAAGCTTAATGTTAGGGGGCGTTGTGGCTCAGGCGCCATGCCATAAATCCGGGGACCTGGGTTCGATTCCGACCGGAGGTCATTTCCCGATCCCTCCCCGTCTCTCTCTCCTGCTCATTTCCTGTCTCTACACTGTCCTATCCAATAAAGGTGAAAAAAGCCCCCCAAAAAATCTTTAAAAAAAAGCTTAACGTTAGCCTGCTGTAGCCATTCCACAACCAGCTTTGTGTGTTTGTGATCCCACAACCCTTGTTCTTGGTGATTCCACTGTAAGACAATTAAAAGGTTATGATTATTTGTTGTCTTCCAAATGCATCCATCTCTGACACCAAAGACAGCATTTTGAAACTCATGTCCGAGCATAAAACTATAAAACGTATCGTTGTGCATGTGGGAGCAAATGATGTTTTCAGAGAACAGCTGTTTGTCCAAGATGATTTCAGAAAACTTTTTTCTGAGCTCTATAAGACTGGAATTCAATCTTTTATCAGTGGCCCACTCCCAGCGAGAGGAAGTTTTGCTTTTTCTCGACTCTTCAGTCTTAACACCTGGCTTGGAAAAACTTGTTCTTCATTTGGTATGAATTTCATAGACAATTTTAACCTTTTTTGGAATCGCAAAGAATTTTACAAGCCAAATAGCACTGAACTCAGCTGGATTGGAGCCAAAGTCTTAGCAGACCACTACAAACTTGCAATCTTTTCTCAGCCAGCACCGAGGAAAACAGTTGATAAGATGTCGCAGACTGACATAGTTACAAAGCCTAAACAATCATCTTTGCAAGTCGTCATCAAGGACACACAAACATCTGACTTGCAGGCCTCCCAACATTCAAGGACAGACGACTCCACTTCTCCTCGGATGGATTTCCCAAATAGCATGAAAAAACTGCTCCCAATGGCTACACTTTCCTTTTCCAGCCCAAATCTGTTGCGACAAGCAGTGTATCCAGTACATCAAAATTGTGTTCGTCCAGGACTTTCAGCTGGCTACAAATCTTTTTCACCATCCAAAAGATACATGTCATCTCCAGTCCTTTCACCCTCAAACCAAATGGAACATTTAGAAAGTCTTGTTTGATGTAGTCTGGGTCCCTGCAAATGGATGTAATGTTGAAAAAAAGTTGGGACCCGATGTTGACACTATTCCTGTGTTGATAAGAAACAGAAAACATAGAGCACATTTAACCCTGGGGGTAAACCAATCTATTCTCCTTCCTGTTTTAAAACAGCATCAGAGTGCACAACCAAATATTGCTTCTAGAATTTCTGTAAAGCTAGCACTTCTGAACATTAGATCACTTTTAAACAAGTCATTTTTAATTAATGATCTTATTTGTAAACACAATCTTGATTTTTTGCTTCTAACTGAAACCTGGCTGGATCAAGCAAATAGTGCTACCACCCTTATCGAAGCAGCTCCCCCAAATTTTAATTTTTTGAATGTTACCCGACAAGGGAAAGGTGGAGGGATCGCAAATATATACAAAGTCTCTTTTCAATGTAAACAATCCTCACTTGGTGATTTTACGTCCTTTGAACACTTATGTGCACTTGTTACATGCTCTCCTAACATATTATTATTAACTATTCATAGGCCTCCGAGACATTCAGACAAAGTCTTTCTTGAAGAGTTTGGTGAACTGTTGTCAGTCATTTGCTTAGAGTTTGATTGTCTTATTATATCTGGGGATTTTAACTTGCATGTAGATAATACTGATAACATTTATGCCAAAGAACTATTTGCAATTATTGATAACTTTAACCTGGTACAACATGTACAGGGGCCGACCCACTCTCGTGGTCATACTCTTGACCTCGTCATCACAAAGGGTCTTACTGTTTCTTATACTGTTGTTGACCTGGCCTTATCTGATCATTTCTGTGTTTTCTTTGATGTTTCTATGTCTCCTCACATTCAGAATAGCTCAACGATTATAGGTAGGAGAGTCATAAACGACAACACGTGTTCTTTTTGAGCAAGCTCTCTCTCAGAACTCAACCAAAATGTCAGACTCTGTAGATGATTTACTGGAATTTTTTAATTTAAATATGACCCAAATTATGGATGATATTGCTCCATTCAAAATAAAAAGAGTCAATGACAAGCAGAAAGCACCATGGAAGCAGTACCCGGCTGTTAAACTGCTAAAGAGAGAATGTAGAAAGACTGAAAGAAAATGGCGCAAATCTAAACTTCACATCCATTATCAAATCCATAAAGAGATGCTTTGTAATTATAATTATGAAATTCGTAAAGCAAGACAGTCTTTCTTCTCCAACATCATCAGCAGGAATATGAACAATGCCCGTGTGCTATATTCAACAGTAGAGAAGCTAACTAATCCCCCACCACAATTAGCACCTGAACTTCTCTCAGTTAATAAATGCAATGAGTTTGCATCTTTTTTCAAAGGTAAAATTGATAAAATAAGGCAGAATATTTCTCATAATATATCTCAGTTGCAAAAAAATTGAAAAACTGCAATCACCAATGACACAGATAGATAACTTTAACACAATGTCAGAATTTTGTTTAATTGATTATGAGACTCTTGGAAAAAACTGTACAAAATCTCAGTTCTTCAACATCTGAACTGGACATTCTGCCCACCAACTTTTTTAAGTCTGTTCTTCATCTTATAATTACAGATGTGCTTCAAATTATAAATACATCCTTGGAGACTGGCGTTGTTCCTGTGTCCCTAAAAAAAGCTGTTGTAAAGCCCCTTCTTAAAAAAAATAATCTGGATCCTTCAGTGTTAAATAACTACAGGCCAATATCAAATCTACCATTCATCGGGAAAATCCTGGAAAAAATTGTCTTCAATCAATTAACTGCCTTCTTGATATCAAACAGCCGTTTTGATAATTTTCAGTCAGGATTTCGTGCCAATCATAGCACTGAAACAGCGCTGATTAAAGTTATAAATGACATACGTCTTAATACTGATGCAGGCAAAACATCAGTCCTGGTGTTACTGGACCTCAGTGCAGCTTTTGATACTGTTGATCACAACATACTGCTATATCGACTTGAACACTGGGTTGGATTGACTGGTAAAGTTATCAATTGGTTAAAATCATACTTAAAAGATAGAAGCTTCTTTGTTACCCTGGGAAATTGTTCCTCAACGTCAATGCCCTTGACCTGTGGTGTCCCCCAGGGGTCGATTCTTGGACCATTACTTTTCAACCTTTATATGCTCCCACTTGGGCAAATTATCAATAAAAATTCAATTTTGTATCACTGCTATGCAGATGATACCCAAATTTATTTTGCTCTATCACCTAATGACTATGCCCCCCTTGAATGTCTCTACCAGTGCATCGATCAAATCAATAGCTGGATGTCACAAAATTTTCTTCAGTTGAACACAGATAAAACAGAAGTAATTCTATTTGGGGAAAAAAGATGAAAGACTCAGGATTACCACTATTCTTGACACAAAAGGGATTAAAACTAAAGAAATGGTTAAAAATCTTGGTGTTTTCATTGACAGCGAGCTAAACTTTGACAGTCACATGAAAGCAATCACTAAAACGGCATTTTATCCCCTAAAAAACATTTCCAAACTAAGAGGACTTATGTCAAAAAATGATCTGGAAAAACTAATACATGCCTTCATCTCTAGTAGAGTTGATTACTGCAATGGCCTTTTCACAGGCCTGACAAAAGAGACCATCAAGCGACTTCAGCTGGTTCAAAATGCAGCGGCGAGGGTTCTCACACGAACAAAAAGAACAGAGCACATTACTCCAATTCTAAGGTCCCTTCACTGGCTTCCAGTAAGCTACAGAATTGACTTTAAAGCATTGCTGCTGGTGTACAAATCTCTAAATGGTACAGGGCCCAATTACCTCTCTGATATGTTGCAGCGGCCTAACCCAATCAGATCTACCAGATCGCAACAGAAAAATTTACTATTAAAACCAGTTGTTAAAACAAAGTGTGGTGAAGCAGCTTTTAGCTACTATGCAGTACAGCTATGGAACCAACTGCCAGAGGACATTAAAAATGCTCCTGCTGTTGGCAGCTTCAAATCTAGGTTAAAGACCAAGCTGGTCTCAGATGCTTTCTGTTAAATAATTAATATTTTTACATTTTTTATAATCTTTACTTTCTCTGCATGTTTTAAATTTACTTTAATTTTATTCTATTTTATTCCGCTGGTTTCTTTTTTTTCTCCTTTTTTCTTTTTGGCGTTTTATTATTTTATTTCTACTATTGTTTAATTCTTATTATTCTCTTTTAATTCTTTTAATTAATTGTTTTAGATTAAAAATAAAATTATTTTATGTAATTTTATTTCTCTATTGTTTACTGTTTTTGTTTTTGCTTCTGTAAAGCACATTGAACTGCCATTGTGTATGAAATGTGCTATATAAATAAACTTGCCTTGCCTTGGGGTCACTGTCCTGTTGGAACACCTAATTAAGCCCATGTTTCAACCATCTCATTGAAGGTTATGCTGAAGAATTCTGAGGTAGTCCTCTTTCTTCATTATTCCATCCACTTTGATTAATCGTTCTTGGGGTTGAACACCTCACCTTTATTTCTCCATGCATACCTCTGCTTTGGCCAAATAACTCAATCTGTGTCTGATCATCTGATCATAAAACTTTCCTCCAGAAGGATTTTTCCTTTGTCCATGTGGTCAACTGCAAATTTTTCATCAAACATGTAGGTGTTGATTTTGGAGAAAGGGCTTCATTCTTGAAATGGCAGCTTCTCAATCCATGGAGATGTAAAGCTCACTTGACTGGAGACAGTAACACTGGTGTTCCAGCAGCTTCTCGTTCATGGCAGACCTGTATCTTGGTGGTTCCTGGGTTGTTGACCATCTGAATCAACTTCCTTTCAGCAGAGGGTGACAGATTGGGTCTTCTTCCAGACCTTTGTCACTAATATAAACTAAAGGAACCTGTCTAGTGGCCCTTTTCCACTACCCTTTTTCAGCTCACTTCAGCTCGCTTCAGCTCACTTCAGCCCGACACGGCTCGCGTTTCGACTACCAAAAACCAGCACGACTCAGCTCGCTTCAGCCCTGCTTAGTCCCTAAAACTCGCACGGTTTTGGAGTGGGGCTGAAGCGAGCCAAAGCGAGCCGAGTGAGGTTGGGGGCGTGAGCAGACACTCCCCTGTGCACTGATTGGTGAGGAGCAGTGTCCTCACATGCCCACACACGCCCCGCGAGCACGCTGGGATCTGTAAACACCGTAAACCCGGAAGAAGAAGAATTACGAATTACGAGAATTTCTGAAGCGTTATGCGCCTCGCCTCATCTATACGCTCTTGCCAGTATCTGTCCGCGTTGTCGGTGACAACAAGCCACAGCACCAAGACCAACAACACTAACGACTCCATGTCCTCCATGTTTATTGTTTACTATCCGGGTCGTGAGACTACCGCTTAAAAGATCACTGATGTCACTGTTTGCGCTGCTTAACGACATCACCTGACGTCCACCCACTTTCGCTAACTCCACCCAATGTGTCCACCCACTTCCAGCCAGCACGGTTCAGCGCGGTTGTAGTCGAAATGCAACTCCAACAGCCCCGCTCAGCTCGACTCAGCATGGCACAGCTCAGCCGCGTTTGTAGTGGAAAAGCGGCATAGGTGTGTTTTCAGGTGTTTTATTGAGTTCAATGTTGTCATTCCAATGTCTTTAATTTTCTTTGCAATCCTTCTGTTATATGCAAGGACTTTGAACTTTCTGTCGCTGAAGACTATCACGAATGGTGATCCTGCCAAAGCAACGATGCATATGGAGGTAGAATTCTGCCAAAACGTCAATACATTCTCCAAATCCCCAACAACTTGTAAACAGAGCATGATAGAGATATCCATTTAGCATGCTTACAGCTGGTCTTGGCCAGTTTGCTTGCTAATTATTTTGGCCAGTTGAAGTTAAATCCTTGAAACTTATCTTCTGCTTCTTGTTTTTATAAGGCGATCCTGATCAGTGATTTCATACTTTATCACCTGCTGACACACCCTGTTACACACCGACAACCTGGCTTCTTACATCCCACCTTCCAATCATTCAGCTCCAACACACTCTTGAACGTGGATCTGTCCTGGACTCATGTTTGTCTTTCAATAACTGAAAAACATCCCTGAACAGCTGTGTCCGAGTCAGTGACTGTTGTACTGGATTTCCCTGAAGCAGAATCTTCTCGGTGGTAGAGAACTACATTCCTAGATCATACTTTGTCCGTTCAACTTTCTTCTTTACACACAGATCAAAGCCTGTCAGAATGTGATTTAATTAAAAAAAAAAAAAAAAATCGGTCCCCTATGGGTCCATGTGGCTCCTGCTTATAAATAAAATAGTTTTCTGATCTCATGTCCATACAGTAAATATAGCACATATATATATTTTTACTCTATGAGGCAGTAGCCACAAAAATGAAGCGTAATCCAAAAATAAGCAATTTAAAAATGACATAAGTAAAATATGCCAAGTGTCTGTACTTTAGATTATTCTTTACACAGTTTTCGAAACTGAAACCGCCGAACCGAGGCTGACATACACACGCTGTCACCATGACCCAAACTCTTATTTCCCGGAAAAGGCCCGGCGCTAGAGCTCAGTGGTCTCTTTTCGACAACTCGGAAGCCCGTCACATCTCCATCACACATGGGACCACTGGCCGAAGAAGGTGAGGAAAGGGGGACGACTGGGAGTAGATTTTAAAATAGGAACGCACTTTCCCTCGGTAATAAGCATAAACATGTCTGAAAGCGATTTATTTAGTCTAGTCCATTTATTTCGAATGGTATACACTCACCAGTTACTTTAAAAGGAACACCTGTATGTGCATGCACAGTGCACTATTGTTGCGCTCACTCTTACAACACGATGACATCGTGGCTCCGCCTGCATGAGGCAGTAGCCACAAAAATGCCCCACAAATTGCAAATATACACGCTGTGCTTTACAACATACATTTCTCAAAGACAGTGTGCTTTGCAAATAAAAAAGATTCAAGATGTTTATTTGTCATGTACACAATAACAGACACAGCGGTTTATTATTGGGTAATGAAATTCTAATTTTGCAACTGCCAGACCAAATTATGGTTACCAATATAAAAAGAAAAAAATATATATGAGTGATTCCACGCTTATGGGTACTGAAATGGGGACATGAACTTATTCACCTAAAACCATTTCTTTTTTTTACCATCAGGTCACAAAACATGTAATCTTTAATGAATGATATGTTAAAAGATAACTTTAATTTTCTGAGATGTAATAAAAACATATTTATATGCCAAAGTCAAGCCTATGAGTTCCAAAATGATGTCTGTTACATTACTTCTGTTACGATTGTCCATCTCGCGTCTGTTACAAATTAATTACAATCTAGCTCTATACCATGTTAATCTTATTGAAAGAATGTGTATGTTTATTCTACTACACATGTTTATTAATTATATTTGCTAAAACATCACCTTCCTATGTTTCAAAAAGTAATTCTACATTGTTAAAATTGAGAATATATATGTCCACAACACTTCTGTTACGTTCTGACTTTGGCATATAAATATGTTTTTATTACATCTCAGAAAATTAAAGTTATCTTTTAACATATCATTCATTAAAGATTACATGTTTTGTGACCTGATGGTAAAAAAAAGAAATGGTTTTAGGTGAATTTTTAAAAACAAGTTCATGTCCCCTTTTCAGTACCCATAAGCGTGGAATCACTTATATATATATATATATATATATATATATATATATATATATATATATATATATATATATATAAAATATAAAAAGTGCATATGGAATGCAAAATATAAAAATAGAATGAAAAATGAAAACATTTTTTAAAAAAAAGGAGAAACAAACAAAACAGTGTGCAAATATAGAGCTAGATATACTGTGCAATGTCTTGTGCAAAATTGCTAATATAATCTGTGGCTCAAAGCCTGATGGAAATATAGAGGTAGATGGTGATTATTCAGAGCAGGTCATGATATATTTTTTACCATATTAACATGCCATTGTGTGTTATGCCTGATGTAAAGACTCTCGTCTCTGCGAGCCTACCACACAGATTTAATACTTGTCATTTTTAGGGCATACCTAACAACGTGTTTTCTTTCTCCCCCCCCCCATCTGTCCCTCTGAGTTACATGTTGATCCTGGGATTGAGATGCTGGCCTCTTCTGCCCCTCGGACCTGCTTGATCCATCCTGGTGCCCTGTGTCTGGTCGGAGTTTTATCGCCCCACTCCTGTGAAGGACGGCCCCATGAGGACAGTTGAGGGTTATACCTGTTAAAACTGTTAATATTATAGTCAGGCTGTCTGTTGTTGCCCAAATGAGGATGGGTTCCCTTTTGAGTCTGGTTCCTCTCAAGGTTTCTTCCTCATGTCGTCTGAGGGAGTTTTTCCTTGCCACCGTCGCCACAGGCTTGCTCATTGGGGATAGATTAGGGATAAAATTAGCTCATGTTTTAAGTCGTTCAAATTCTGTCAAGCTGCTTTGCGACAATGTTTGTTAAAAGCGCTGTACAAATAAACTTGATTTGATTTGATTTGATAATCCGTGGTTCAAAAGCCTGACGGCCTGGGGGTAAAAACTGTTCGTCAGTCTAGTAGTCCTTGCTTTCACACTCCTGTAGCGTCTGCCAGATGGTAGGCGCGTGAATAGTCTGTGTTGTGGGTGTGTTTGGTCCCTGATGATGCTCTGTGCCCTTTTTGTGACCCGGGTGTTGTAAAAAGCACAGTGATTAAAGTTTTATAATGTCTTGTGCAAGAACAAATAAGGGCAGATGCAATAAGCTTTTGCTTCTGTCTAATCCTTTTCAGTCTTTCTTGCTGATATGTAAGTAACCAGTGTGTATGTTACTGAAAGTTGAAATGACCGAAATAAATAATTAAATCTAATCTTAAAAAAAAAAAAATTCTAACAAATGCTGCTTATAATTAATTAATTAATATGCAGGGCAGATTCCACAAGTGTAAAGAAAGAATGCAAAGAAATAAGCTATATTTTGTATGTCTGTGTTATTGGTTTTACAAATGCAACACTTTTTTTTTTTTAAACAAATACACAGCAACACGTCATTTAGGCTACGTTTACATTAGACCGTATCTGTCTCGTTTTCTTCGCGGATGCACTGTCCGTTTACATTAAAACGCCTGGAAACGCCGGGAAACGGGAATCCGCCAGGGTCCACGTATTCAATCCAGATCGTGTCAGCTCCGGTGCTGTGTAAACATTGAGAATACGCGGATACGCTGTGCTGAGCTCTAGCTGGCGTCGTCATTGGACAACGTCACTGTGACATCCACCTTCCTGATTCGCTGGCGTTGGTCATGTGACGTGACTGCTGAAAAATGGCGCAGACTTCCGCCTTGTATCACCTTTCATTAAAGAGTATAAAAGTATGAAAATACTGCAAATACTGATGCAAATACTGCCCATTGTGTAGTTATGATTGTCTTTAGGCTTGCCATCCTTCCACTTGCAAGTGGTAAGTGATCTGCGCTGAGATCACACACACAGCGGCTCAGTCCCGAATCACTGCTCGTGCGCTTCACTCGAGCGCTCTGTGAGCTGCGCAGGGCCGGAGTGCGCACCCTCCAGAGGGCACTCGCTGTTCAGGGCGGAGTGATTTGGAGCGCAGGATGCCTGCGGAGCCGAGTGTATCCGTGTATTGGCGTTGCTGTGTGCACGCGAATCGTGTATTGGTGTTGCTGTGTGCACACTAATCGTTTTAAAAACGTTAATCTGATGATCCGCTGATACGGTCTAATGTAAACCCCACCTTAGTCACATGACCTTCAGCATTGATATTCCATTGGACAAGTTGCATATGCAAATGCCCTGATTTTCTCACAAATGGGCTGAACACCAAAACAGCACGTGGCACCACAGGGACCCCAAACATCCATTCAGCCGTTCAAAGCAATTGCCTCAGATTTCTGCAGATCGGTCAGTGCGCATGAACACGGTGTTTCAATGCCCTTTTTACACACCTACTCCACATTATCATTCTAATTATTTTACGCCGTTTTGACTGACTGAGCGAACTGCAAACAGCTGCCTACAAATCATGGTCTGCTCATGCACAATTACTTCACACTCTTATCAGCATGGATCACTTCCCTAAATTGACAAATAATAATTTGGCTCTTTAATTGAAAAAAAAAGCCTCAATGAGGCTGGAGCTCATACCGGCCGCTGGTGTTGTGTGTGAGTTTGAAATCCGATCAATCCTGTGGGAGGAGTAGTGATTTTTGTGAAACTGTATCTGACCCCTGTGTCACCATGTGCATGGCAGGTGGCGCCACCTGGTGAACAATTCTTGTTGGAATATGTCTTTAGAGTCTTCTGGGTAGACTGGTACCAAAATCCAGAATTGTGACACCCAAAGGCATTTTTGAGACAAAGTCAGCAAACAGTCTTATTTTGTCAATTTGGGTGTGCCGAATTCAAATCTGCAATATGCTGAGCTCTATCTGACCTCTGTTGACCTCTAGAGGTCATTGAACTTTGGGCCTGTAAACGTCTCAGCTGAACCCAGTTTCTCAGCTTTCTAAGGAATGAAATGTACTAAAATGATTAATGAAGTTAGCAAATGGCCTTGTTTGTTAAATGTTTGGGTGATGAATTCATTTTTCATTTGTAAAACGATATATGACCTCTGATAACCTCAAGGTCATTAAACTTGGCCTATGGAGCACTTGCATGTGACGTCACATCCGCTCCAGATTGTAGACAAACGCCATCTTGGCGGTCAAGCGCCATATTTCCGCCGCCTTTCCGACGCTGACTTTCTTTTTTTTTTTGCTGAAATATTCAAAAATTACCGTGCCACAATGCCGGATACTTGCATGGCATATAAATGCCACAACAGGAGAGGTCAGAAAACAGGAAGAAAGTTTCATAGGCTGCCACGGGATCCTGACAGGCGCGCAAAATGGATTGCTGCTATCGGCCGGGCTGATCCAAACAACAAGAACAAGGCATGGGTACCGACTGGAAGGAGCGATCACTGGCGCCTGTGCAGTGACCATTTCATCTCAGGTTCGTCATGTATTTATTTCAGTATATCCATGTGGTTATTTGCAGCATAAGTTTATGACTTGCTCTAATAAAAAAATTCCGGGAAGTGGGAGCCTGAGAAAAGAGGGTTGGGGGGGGGGGGGGATTGGGTCTTTAGCGGTGTGGTACGAAAAAAAACAGTAAAGAACTTATAAGAATTTACCACTGTCTTAGTAGTAAATCCTTATAAATATAAGGATCAATCCTTATAAGGACTTATAAATAAATATATATGCCATGTATGATTTACTCCTGAAAGTGGCGCTTTTTGCATTATCCTCATACAAATTTATGAAAATCTAGTATGTATGAAGTGAACATTGTGCATGGTTTTTACAGATAATGTGTATGATGAATTACACCGTCCTGAATTTCTGTAGAGATAACTCTCCAGAGATTTATAAGCACGCAGTGCTTCACCACTGAACAGCGAAGGAAAGTTGATTAGGTAATTATACACGTCTGGGTAGACCCCGAAGCCGCCGCCAGGCGCCGCTAAAACTGCCATTTAGAATTTGAGCCGCCGCTAGCCAATAATTTTGTAAGCCAATTTGAGCCGCTATCTAATAAAATTTGGCTGAGCCACTAAGAATTGTGTACATCAAATAATGGGTTTATCCACATCATGAGCTACAAGAAAAGTGACACAAACATGATCAACTGTACACACTAGTAGTAACACAATAGAGACGTATAGGCATACACTGTAGAGATTTAGAACTGATATCACAGCACAGAGAGCCACCACAAGCTTGCCGTTGTGAGTGACTACCTGTCTGGCTTCCCGCCCCTCACACCGTTACCACGATACACTGGGGAACCCGGGAACCCACCCAGAGCATCAATCGACTCCGATATCGACGAGATGGCTGCATTCTTTGCCGCTGCTGAGGGAAAGTGTAAAGGTATTTTTTTGTTTGTTTGTTTCACATACTTCGAGATTGATAAAAAAAAAAAGTACTCCACCACTCTACTTTCATCATAGTAAGATAGCTGCCAGTCCTTCACTGGTCATTGCTAGTGAGAGTAGATAGCTAGATGCCTTCCTCGAACAATCCAGATTAGCTTATTATTAGCATTGAACTACAATCTTGCTAGATTTATATTTACAATGAAGTAAGAGACCAGGGGACCTGTGGTAATTTGCTATTTATTCCCCCCATTTGTTTGATCCGTTCGCCCGGATATATGCCACACAGTGACGTCCAGTATCAGCCATTTGTAGCCATAAACATTTTGGTGGCTGCAGCAGCCATTAAGGTTTTGGCTGAGTCAGCTAGCCAGCCAATAATTTCATCAGCCAGCCATTATCCTGAAAACAAACGGCTTCGGGGTCTACGTCTGGGTATTCCACCTCCGGCAGTTCAAGATCCACTGACACGGTCGTGAAAACTCCGTCCGGTAAGCCATAAGGGTCACAAATCTGTAGACCGTTTATTTTAGACATATATCTAATTATCTGTGCATTAGAAAAATGAGCCGTGTAGTCCGTCGGTTGAAATTGATCCATTCTGTACACGAGTGCAGCAGTATTCAGCTGTGTTGTTGCCCGACAAGATGGCGTCTGTGTACTTTCCGGTCACATGACTGCAAGATCTCTATAGGCCTATGCATTTAACGGCATTTTTAAACTGACTTTACTCCCCCAAAAAGAATATGAACAGACAAAAAACAAATAGAAAGGAACAAATACAACATTAAATGCCAGTCCATGTACATGTGACTTACTTTTCACAATGAGAATGCCTCGGCGATCACCTTACATAACATTGCATTACATTTAGCGGTTATTGTTTATACAAAGCTACTGAAAAAAGGACAGATTCAGCAGCATACAAAATGTGGGGGCGTACAGGGTATACAGGTTAATCAGGGTTAGTATAGATGAGAGTTTTTTTCTTTGTTTTTTGTAAAGGCTTTACCCCGTTTAAAACAAAACAAAAACAAAGAAAAAAACTCTCATATACACTAACCCTGATGAACCTGTATACCCTGTACGCCCCCACATTTTGTATGCTGCTGAATCTGTCCTTTTTTCAGTAGCTTTGTATAAACAATAACCGCTAAATGTAATGCAATGTTATGTAAGGTGATCGCCGAGGCATTCTCATTGTGAAAAGTAAGTCACATGTACATGGACTGGCATTTAATGTTGTATTTGTTCCTTTCTATTTGTTTTTTGTCTGTTCATATTCTTTTTGGGGGAGTAAAGTCAGTTTAAAAATGCCGTTAAATGCATAGGCCTATAGGCCAAGTTTAATGACCTTGAGGTTATCAGAGGTCATATGTCATTTTACAAATGAAAAATGAATTCAGCACCCAAACATTTAACAAACAAGGCCATTTACTAACTTCATTAATCATTTTAGTACATTTCATTCCTTAGAAAGCTGAGAAACTGGGTTCAGCAGAGACGTTTACAGGCCCAAAGTTCAATGACCTCTAGAGGTCAACAGAGGTCAGATAGAGCTCGGCATATTGCAGATTTGAATTCGGCACACCCAAATTGACAAAATAAGACTGTTTGCCGACTTTGTCTCAAAAATGCCTTTAACTCCTTAAATAAGCACTTTTTTGAATTTTGGTACCAGTCTACGGTGAGTTTCAGTGAAAACATCCCAGCAGTTTACAAAGAGTAGCGTTTAATATGACGAGTCACACAAAAATTTCAGACGCCCATAAAATCGTAAATATGACAGGTGGCACCACTGTCGACAACTTTTATGCACAGCCACCTGGGGAACACGGTATGCGAGTTTGATCGAAATCGATTATTCTTGTAGGAGGAGCAGCGATTTTTGTAAATTGTGGACGGACGATGATGACAGACGATGCGTGATCAAATAAGCTCATCTGGCCTGCCCTGCGGCAAGAACCCTGAATGTCAGTCAAACAAATGAGATGGTGGAGGACTTTAGGAGGACCAGGTGTGGAACAAGTGTCCAGTTTCAGATTCTAAGGTGTAAACCTCACCACCATCATCACAGACTCTGAACTCCTCACTTTTAGCGAAAAAAAAAATTGCACACCAATGCATCTGCTTCATCTCCATAGGGCTTTCCCCAAAGCGTGGATACGTGGCGCTCTGCTGTGCTGTCACTTGCACACCAAAAATAAAAATCAATACGATAATTCAGGGGTTTTCAAAGTGTGGGAGAGTCGCCCCCCCCCCCCTCGGAGAGCAAATAAACAACAGCGCCCCCCCTTACAATTTTTGTTGTTGCTATACTTAATGTTCCATTCGTATTTAAAAAAAAAAATGGTTGTTGTACACATTATTTTTTTCTTTTTCACATTTTAAACATCTGTGCTTTTTAAAACATCTTGTTTTACACATTTTAAACATCCCATAGCATTGTTAGCTAGCACCTCTTGGCAGACAGCACACTGTGGCAGTGGAGCATCTTCAGATCCAGTCCATGAAAATCCAAACTTTAAATAATCGTGGTCATACTTCCTTCTTTTTTCAGTCCCCCAGGATTCCGCGGGCCTTTTTTGTGATTGTTGCGGGCTAAAATGTCTGATGTTGCGGGGGTTTTCCAAAAAAATTGCGATGAAAGTTGCGGTGTTTTTTAGGTTTTTGTTGCGATTACATTGCGGGAGGAAGTGAAAGTTGCGAGAAATTGTTGCGATTTTCTCTTTTTGTGATTAAAATTGAGTGATATGTTAAATATTAAGTTATTACTGAAAAACTATTGATTAAAAAAACAAAGACACTGAGAAATGGTCCTATAAACAACTTTACCAATATAAAAGATTACCAGGACTACAAAAATGCAGAAAAATAGGCTTTACTTATCCAAATGCACCTGTTGGTTCAAAAGTTAAAGTGCAGAGAACCTCACAGCACAACATGAAGTTACCTTAAAATATAATATAAATGCCTCAGCTTTCATGTAAGAAAAAAACTATTAATACTAGTACTGTGTGCAGGCAGTCTCTCCTGAAGACTAAATTAAACAATAATTATAAACTAATAAAATAAATGGCTCAGGCTTCATAGAAGAAAAAAAACAATTTGAACAGAATCTCACAGTATGATGCTGAAGCTGCCTAAACAATGGAAAATAAAATACCATTTTGGCAAAAATGTTGGCATCCATTAATTTCTTGTATTAAGTAAAAAAAAAATAAAGTGCACACAGTCCTTCACTGTAAACATAACACACTTTCAGTAACAGAATTTAAGCCTACATAAACACTGACTCGCGCATCATGCAATGCTGCCAGATACTGCTGACGGTTTCCAGTCCAAAATATATTCAAAACCCGTCAAAATGCACTTGAAACCGCCAATCTGGCAACACTGCGCGCATGCTGCTTCTCTTGAACATAGACATCCGGAAGTAAGGCGGAAGGTAGTTTGTCGATGTCACCTCAAGACGACGCCAACGATTGGTCAAATTTGCGGGAAAGTTGCGGTGATTGGATATAATTGCAACACCGCCCTGAATTTGCGGGGATTGGTTGAATTTGCGCTGAAGTTGCAAATCGCAACATCCTGGAGGCTCTGTTTTTTTGCTTGGCCGTCTCCTCACTCCCTGTAGCTTTAGGTACTAAAAATCGATCCATTTTGTCTCTCACGTTGCGCCCCCCCTGAAGAACTCTGGCGCCCCCCAGGGGGGGCGCGCCCCACACTTTGAAAAGCCCTGCGATAATTGAATAATGCAGAGTACTTTCCTTACCTAAATATCTCCTATTCCTCTCTGAAAATGAGTAATAACTATAATTAAAGCCGCAAGCGGCCTCGACGGGCCCTCGCGCCAGCGGCCAAGGGGGGCGGGGGCATGCGTCCCCGCGAAATACCTTCCACAGCTTCTTCGGCAAGAGACATTACTCCCACAATGGCGACAAAGCACAAAATTGGACACATGGCAACAATAGGGTCTCGCACTGTACGGTGCTCGGGGGGCGCTATAGAGGCCCGGAGGCCCGCCTGGATCTGGGCTTCTGGTTCTCAGTAGCGGTGGCAGTCTAAGAAAAAGGAGCCAAATTTCGTGCGTTGTCGACCATGGCAAGCGCCCCAATAAGGGTCTTGTAAAGAGTTTGCTTGCCAAGATTGACAAATCAGAAGCTGCAATATCATTTCTGCCATAACCAGCACCCCCAGGGGCGAAAGTGCACAAAATTTGGCGCACATGTCAGGTGAGCTATGAAGAGTGTGCGTATGAAGTTTGATGACAATTGAGAAAATAGAAGATGAGATATAGATTTTTGAAGAATAAATTTTTTGGTTTTTCCTGTGTCAGTAGGTGGCGCTATGCCGTACATGAGCGATTATGAGTTGGAAAAATAAATGTCTACAACAGCAACGCACTATCACAAGGTAGTGGTGTGAAGGAAAAGCATTATGGAATTATTTACCAAAAACCCGTTTTGGAGCAACTGCGTCGGCCAAAAACAGCGCCCCACATGGACGAAAGTTCCCAAAATGTGGTATACATGACATGGGAGGTAGTAAGAGGGTGGCCGTGAAGTTTGACCAAATTTGAGGAAAGATTGGATTTTTTGCCCAAAAATAGCGCCCCCAGTGGCGAAATATCACAGAAATTGGGTAACATGTCAGAAGCCCAATGAGTGATTAGCCTGTGAAGTATGAGCAGTTTTGAGCAATCAGAAGATTTGTTATGAATTTTTAAGCATGTAAAATTTTGCATCGAAAATTGATTGACGTATAACTTCTGAACGGTTAATCCGACGTGAAACGTATTTAGTAACTTTTGTCAGCCATGTCTGTCGATGATGTGTATCAATTTTGGTGACAGTCCTATGAACGGTCTAGGAGGAGTTGCGCCGTCTTCGTGGCCATGCATTTCGCACAAAAGTGAAATTACCTCACTTCCTGTTGGGCGTGGCTAATGCATTGGCATTACATTTTTGTCCAGCGTAGTGAGATACATATGTGTACCAAATGGCATGCCACTACTACAAACTACATGGCACCCAGGCACCTTAATGCGGGAGGCCAAAATCACAACGACTTAGGGGGCGCTATAGAGGCCCTGAGCCCCGGCCAAGTTTGGGCTTTTGGTTCTGAGTAGCGGTGGCAATTCTCGGAACTGGCGCCAAATTTCGTGCGTTTTCGCCCATGGCAAGCGCCCCGAAAATGGCCCAACAGCAGAGAAAAATAAAGAAGAAGAAGAAGAAGACGGAAGAATAATAATAGTGAACTCTTACAAGAACAATAGGGCCTTCGCCCATAGGGCTCGGGCCCTAATAATAGAAAGAGATTGTAATATGTAGGTCAAGACGATCCTGGTACTCAACCCAGAAGTGAAAATAAAGGGTTTCACCGCGTGCACTGACTGCCATTCACAACCAGACAAAACCATGTTCCAGGCGCTGATCACTAGATGGCGCTGTTGTGTGGTTTTACCTTGATTCTGTTCCTGGCGCAATACTGCAGGCTTTTGCGTGGGACTTTTGCCTGTTGGGCTGCAGGTTTGTAGTTGACAGCTGTATTGCTAATATTCTAATTTTAGCCGTTATTGCTGGGTTTCACGTGACGTCACATCCGCCTCATTAGTTATTCAAAACTTTCGCTTTGGTCTACCAAAGCTCAGTTGACAAAGCGTTTGTACGAAAAATGCATGAAAAATTCCTCACGCTTGCGTTGTTTTAGGTTCTTCGAATCAGTCAAACTGTGAAACTGATAAAAGTTTCTTCAGGGTTCCCTGTGAACTAATAAAAAAGGGTGAACGAAGAAAGGATTTCACAAGAAGACGTGGAGAAAGGCGGCTTTTGAGCCTCTGACTGAAATGGAAGGGAGCCGAGTCGAAGCGTGCTGGAGTTTGCAGTGATCACTTGGTGAAAGGTCTGTATTTCCCTCTCAGCTCTGGCCTGAGTGTTTTCCAACTACTTTTCTTGCGATGTGTCATTATTTTAAGGTACTTTTTTTTTTTTTTAGTCACGAAGCGCTAAAGTCTCCAGCTGTTTCTTTGTTTACTCCTCACAAAGCCCGTATGCATCAAGGTCGCGACAAAATTCTTCCCCAGCCGTACAGTTACAATGCGCCGTGACCACTTCTCCGTCTTGTTTAACTCAGATCCAGGCCTTTAAAGGGGTTTCTGATGATCTTTGTGAACGATTTAGCTGAGAGAGAAGAGCCAACACAAGTGTGAATCAAGTGAACTGTTGTTCGTTTACACTTCAACTTGCAGCGCTTCGTTGTACAGACGCGAACGAAAAGCTTAAAAAAAAAAAAAAACGTACACGGGCAAAAACAATCCAGGATTCACTGGGCAGCGACTTGATCCCGAGGTCCTTTACCCAGCCGCATACAAAAAAGTTGTAAGCCTCCATACTCTTCCACGCTTTCATCTGTTTTGCGGTGTAGAAGGACGTCTGCAACACCAGATACAGTGGTGCTTGAAAGTTTGTGAACCCTTTAGAATGTTCTATATTTCTGCATAAATATGACCTAAAACATCATCAGATTTTCACACAAGTCCTAAAAGTAGATAAAGAGAACACAGTTAAACAAATGAGACAAAAATATTATACTTGGTCATTTATTTATTGAGGAAAATGATCCAATATTACATATCTGTGAGTGGCAAAAGTATGTGAACCTTTGCTTTCAGTATCTGGTGTGACCCGTTTGTGCAGCAATAACTGCAACTAAACGTTTGCGGTAACTGTTGACAGGGCTCTACAGTGCGCACATTTCACTCGCTTTTGCGAGCGAATTTTTCGGCATGCGAACGACGAAAAAAAAACGCGCATTCGTGCGAGGGCTTCTTGCGGCCGACAATTTAGGAAAGCACTGAGCACAGACGCGACGAGTTTAACATTCTAAAATGTATGAAACGTTAAACTGCAAAGTATGTAAATCCAGCGCTGGATAGCCGACCGAATATAGTGTAACGAGTAACGGCCTGTACTGTTGTAAGTGTGTGTGTTCAGTGTTGTGTGTGTGTGTGTTCAGTGTTGTGTGTGTGTGTGTGTTCTGCCTGCGCCTTGCTCCCTGTCTGTAGTTGCGTGCATTGCCTCTGTCTTGCACTGCGGTGCGTTTTACCGGGACATGAGATTTCAGCATTTTTATTCTTCTCGGTCTGTAGCTTGAATAAGTTTAGGCTACTGAATAACACTTTCAGTTAAAGTTGAGTCTGGTGCTTTTGTGCTGACGCTACAATAGCCTACTATCACAATAAATATCCCCCGTAACATTTCCCGTTTTCTACTCCTCTTTCTGTGATTGTTCCTCTTTCCCACGGTTGTATGTTGTGGGTGTGGCATTAG
The DNA here is from genome assembly GCF_027579695.1 of Neoarius graeffei. NCBI lineage: Eukaryota > Metazoa > Chordata > Actinopteri > Siluriformes > Ariidae > Neoarius > Neoarius graeffei. The sequence goes on along the minus strand of NC_083582.1, from coordinate 77,032,568 downwards.
GTGAGAAAAGTGCTTTTTAGGGATTCATCAGATCATTCAACTGAGAGCTGGTTCGGACCGAGCTGAGAAATATATTCGCTATGCAGAGAATAACGGCGTTTTTTAAAAGCAATGATGGTGGAAACAAGAATAAAAGAACGGACGAGGAAGAAAGTGTAGTGAAGAAAGCTAGAACGACGGGAGAAGGTGCGGGAAAATTATATAATGAGATGGAAAGCACACACCCCAGTGCAAACATTTAGATGGGAACATACCGTACAACACAGCAGAAAAACAAATAATATATATGCACAACTGGGCATGTTGAGGTGCAGATGTTAATTGCACATTAGTTATAGAAACTCAGTTCAGCTACAAAACTCAGGATATTGCACTGTATTTGGTATTGCATTGTATTGGGTATGGATGTAAAAGTGTAGAAATATAAATATAAAATATACAAAAGCTATAAAAACTAAAAAGTTGCTGTGTGAGGTTGCGCTGTAATAAGTATTGCACTGTATCAGGTAAGTGTGAGAATATTGTCCTTTTAGGTCCTTGTTGGTGCATTGTTGCACCTGCCAGAAGTGGCATCAGTCAGTGCATGTAATTGGCCTTTTTCACATTACGTCACTTGCAGAAGAACCTCACATCCGTTTTCAGCCTTTTGAATGGAAGAAGAGGCGGCATGCTAATCTGCTGGCTAACAAGTAGCAACCATAGAAAGTCAGTAAACTTCCTTTCCATAACAAGGCAGATAGGTGACTGGAATGGTCGCAAACAATACGTAATGATAAACAACAATGCGCAATATTATTATCAGTCTTATCTGTGAATGACACAGTTTTGTTAACATATGTTGCCGCCGTATACCTCTTCTTCCATTCAAAAGGCTGAAAATGGATACGAGTTCCCCTGCAAGTGACGTAATGTGAAAAAGGCTAATTGTTCAAGGTGGTTGAAGACCAAAGAACTCAGAGCCAGGGTGGGAGCTGTCCTTGATGATGTTCTGCGCGCTTCGGCAGCGCATTGATACGGAGCTCAGATATCAATGCGCTGCCGAAGCGCGCAGAAGGTGTTAGTACGCCTGTCATTATAGTGCGGACTTTCCATAGCATAGAAAATCGCCACATTTCAATTTGTGTAACTGAACTTGTTTCATATCACTGCTCATATAAACCTATGTAAACAGGAAAAACGCGGAAGAGTTTGGTCGCATCTAACTACAGCCCCAAAAAATACCGTTGGCCATGCTGAGCCTAGCTACATTGCTAACAGGAGTGACAGCGCGTCTGACTGCGTCTGACTGACTGGGAGGTCGCGCAAAGCTCGGATAGGTACGGAGCAGCTCGTCTCAATTCAGATAAGAGCATATTTCATTACGGAAATACGGTGGACTGTTCCTTTAAGACCTTTTTAAGACCACTTAAATGAGAATTAAGACCTACATCGCACCCATTATGCGGTCATAGAACACCAGATCAAATTCCCAATAATGACAAATGTTTCAAGTAAAAATACTTTTATTATAAAAAAGTTATATACTTAAGTCATTATGTGCATTGCTTGTCGAATCTTCACATTCAAGACAAAAAACCAAGTCTAAACCTGGAAGAAAGGAGCACAACGTAGGGTCCACGTCATGGCCTTAAAGGTACACAAAAATGCAATCGGCATACCAACACATTAATGCCAAAGGTGTGCACTCACCAGTCAAAAAGCCAAACTGAGGGCCCAACTCGAGGCCTGAAGAACTGTCTCTGAACTAATTATGACCGTGCACCCAGAGACGATACTTAAAATAAAAAAGTGATGTGGGTGTATTTTTTTTTTAAATAAAATATCAAAACATTCACAACACTCTAAACAGACAGACTCTTTGTCTTAGTTTCCCAGCACTTGCTTCAACCATTTTACATTTTGTACCCTTGTAAACGAGGGAGGGAGAGAGATACAGAGGGGCATAGATAGATAAGAGATGAGGGGGATAGATGGGAAGATAGATAGAGATAGATAGATCGACAAAAATGCAATTGGCGTACCAATACATTGGTACAATGGTGTGCACTCACCAGCCAAAAAGCCAAACCGAGGGCCCAACTCAAGGCCTAAAGAACGGTCTCTGAACTAATTATGACCATGCACCCAGAGACGATAAACAGACAAACTCTTTGTCTTAGTTTCCCAGCACTCAACTTGCTTCAACCATTTTACATTTTAAAGAATACAAAGAAACGTAAATACTCCTAGTGAACAAGGGAGGGAGGGAAGACATAGATGTGGCTAGATAAGAGACACAATGAGAGAAATCCACCACTTGCCTCGTTAACGTCTTTGACCAACTCCTTTGTTATATAAGGAGCAAGACCCAATTTTGTTCTGTAAGACGTTTTGTTTTTTCCACAGGAGAATGTTGTAGCGACTTCCGAGTCTGGGAACACAGCCTTAAAGAGTTCGCTTATGCCCTCATTCGAGCTGTACGAGTGGTGTTCCGTAATTGTTTTTAAAATCCAGAGCACCTCTGCCCGAAGTGTCGGGGTTCCACCGACACCCATCATGCCACTGCTCGGCCCTTGTGTTGTTGCTAGCCTTGCCGATGGTGTCTGGCTTGGCTGACGCTGCTGACGTTCGACAGTGGTGCTAGTCACTGGGCCACATTGACTTTTGAAATTTGCCAGGCGGGCCGGGCCAGCACCAAATTCATACATATCGACATAAACCGGAAAAGCTTTAGTGTTATTGTAAGGCCTTCACTGACAGAGACCCAAATGCAGATCAGATTGACATTTATTTTAGTTCTCAGTCAACAAAAGCAGAGCAGAAAAATGTTTGCAGTTCAATAGATTGGCACTGGATCCATCCAGAAAAGTAACACACACACACACACACACACACACACACACACACACACACACACGACAGTAAGAAAAGTAGCACACTTAATTCTTAAATTACATCTTTGAGCTGCCAGGATGAGTAGGATGCCAGTGTATTTGTATATTTGTATCATTTTATACATACAACTAAATTGCATCTCATTAAATTGAACTAAATTACATATCAGTACATATCATTTTTGTACATTTCACTGAACTCGTAGATTTACACCTGAGTGTTTTTTTTTAACCATCCACTTCCAGCCTGCCAGTCCAACCAACCACCATTAGTAGGAGAGGCACCACACCATTCCAAAATGTTTGCAGTTCAACAGTTTGGGTACCACACTATGCCAACATGTTTGCAGTTCAGTGGTTTGGGTACCACACTATGCCAACATGTTTACAGTTCAGTGGTTTGGCACTGGATCCATCCAGCCCACAAAATCAAACAAAACAGCTCAAGAAAGCAAAAAACTCCAAACTGGTTTTCAGGTTCAAAGTCACTCACTGAAATATTTCCAGTCCTCAAAAAATCAAAATACAGGTTCCAAACAGGTTTTCATATTCCAAAAGGCCACTCATAGATCAGAATAACCTCCACAGGCAAAAGTCCAGGAACAGATACAAGCAGAAGCAAGGTCAGCTGCTCATAATAGCAGACAGGGACATAAATGAGGGGCGGAGCAGACACCCAAACGCACACGGTACTAAAAAACAAACACCAGCACTACAGCAGCCACCCACGACAACCAAAATTACTAAGAGTTATACTTTTTATATTATTATTGTCTGTAAACATGTGACAACCATCTTATTACAGCTCCAACATAGTTTTAAAAAGAGAAAAAGTGTTAATACTCACATTCACTCAGCAACCGCTGAGCTGTATTCGTCCGTGCTTGCGCTGACTGGTTGTTAGCATAATTAGCATGCTTGGAGGAAAAGTGCCGTTTGATGTTATATTCCTTTAAAACTGCAACGGTTTCTTTGCAAATAAGGCATACAGCCTTTGATCGGACTTCAGCAAAAAATATTTAGTTGTCCATTCTTTATTGAACACCCTGCACTCACTGTCCACTTTTCTTTTTTTAGGACCACTCATTGTAAAGTTTTATCCTGTGTTCTCGAGATCATCAGTGGCACGGGCACCAGAATGACTTCCATGGCACGCGCTGCACCACTCTGCAAATGTAATCTCGCGTGAATACGACTGACTGGAAAGACGGATCTCTAGAACACCTGTCTACGTGATAACACTGACGCTTATAGTTTACAGATCTGCTCAATCGCGTTTATATGATTGTCTTCCGCGGGCCGGATTAAAAACGCCAACGGGCCGGATGTGGCCAACGGGCCGGATGTGGCCCACGGGCCGTAGTTTGCCCACCTCGGTGCCAACTCCAGGTGCATTCGGAGATTGAACCGTGCAGAACTGAGCGATGGGCTGGTGGCGGTGGAGGGCAGATGCAATGTGCTTTGAGCTCTTCATGTGAGACTCTAAAGCGAAATGACCTATAGTGGACAACTTGAAGGTCTTTCGACAAACACAGCATCTTGCTTCAACGTCACTTCCAGGAACCGCCCTCACCCAATCACGATATCTTTCATCTGAAAGCCACTGCTGATTAAAACGACACTTCCCCATGCTGCGATTCGCGGAGTCTCCTCTCCACCACGGACTCCGACGATTGCGCCGGCGCGAAAATGTATCGATATTGTTTCTTTCTTTGCGCATACTCCAAGAAATTCACTGATGTTACGCAAAACCCACGTTTTCACATTGTAGAACAGTATGAGTAAATTTAAGACCTTTGTTTAAAAAATTAAGACTTGGGCAAAGCAATTTAAGACTTTTTAAGGCCTTAATTTTGGAATATTAAATTTAAGACTTTAAGACTTTTAAGACCCCGCGGCTACCATGTTAACTGGGTTCTCTTTATCTACTTTTAGGACTTGTGTGAAAATCTGATGATGTTTTAGGTCATATTTATGCAGAAATATAGAAAATTCTAAAGGGTTCACAAACTTTCAAGCACCACTACATTTTGAGATAAGTTTGAGATAAGAGATGTCGGGGAACTCAACTGAAGGATAGTTTTCGAGATCGTATGACAAATCCTTCTTTCCCAGACTGTAGGGGTCGATTCCATTGCACATAGCAACCTTCTGAATAGATCTAAAGCGAGCAGTGGCTTCTAGATTGCGAGCGTACTCTGATAACTTATCACTTAATTGTTTGCACTACAGCAGCTGTTTAGACCGCCAGCTATTTCACTTCCGGTAAAACCGCTAAGAAAAGTCATGTCACTGAAATCCAGCAGTATTGTTTAATATTATGCATTTTTTGTTGTGCAATAAAATTAAACATTTCTCTGACTTGACTGTTTCTAATGTTTCCATTTCAAATTTAATTTTGCCCCTTCCATATTTGACAAGGTAAAAAACAGCAAATTTAATCATGTTGAATTGTGCCAAAATCAGCCCCAGATGCCACCAGAATGCACCATTTGAAGTCTCTAATCTCAAATTTTTCCAGCGGAGCATGCCCCCGGACCCCTAACAACCTTACGGGCTGGGCTCTGCATCAGTAGCACCATTCTGATATTTTTTCTGAGGAAAGCCCTGCTTCATCTACTTCAATCAGTGACCCTTACCAGCTTCTTCAGGAGCATCACTGAGTCTGTGGTCACCCACAGCATTACAGTCTGGTACGCACGAGGAGTCGTAGGGGCCGGCCTCTCCAATATCAATAACACCGACACAGAGCGGTGTACAAGGAAGCATCTGACCAGACTGCACTCATCCATCATGAAAACGGTTTTCCTTGCTCCCCTCATGGAAAAGATTGTACATCTGAGCCAAATCCCCAACACTCATGAACAGCTTCTTTCCACAAGCTGTAAGACTTCAAACAAGTCCTCGTCCTCTCAGATTAACCTGCACAAACATCATAATGAGTCTTAGAGCGCCACAAACAAGTCTTGATGGGGCTGTTGCACCATCTACTGTCAACACTATGTAACTGCACCTTCAGAATAATAAATAAGACAAAAAATGTAGTCGATGTTCCTGAGGATGGCTCCTCATGGACAGCCTAAAGATCACCATGTGATTACTGTGAACGGTACGGCATAAGGCGCTTTCGGACCAAACAGTTCTACGGACTTATGAAAGGAACTACAGTGCCTTGAAAAAGTATTCATACCCCTTGAACTTTTTCACATTTTTCCACCTTACAGCCACGAACTTAAAAGTTTTTTATTGAGATTTTATGTGATAGACCAACACAGAGTAGCACAGAATTGTGAAGTGAAACGAAAATGATAAATGGTCTTCAAAATTCTAAACAAATAAAAATCTGAAAAATGTGGTGTGCATTAGTATTCAGCCCCCCTGCGTCAATACTTTGTAGAGCCACCTTTTGCTGCAATTACAGCTGCAAGTCTTTTGTGGTATGTCTCTACCAGCTTTGCACATCTAGACACTGAAATTTTTGCCCATTCTTCTTTGCAAAATAACTCAAGCTCAGCCAGATTGGATGGAGAGCGTCTGTGAACAGCAATTTTCAAGTCTTGCCACAGATGCTCAATGGGATTTAGGTCTGGACTTTGACTGGGTCATTCTAACACATGAATATTCTTTGATCTAAACCATTCCATTGTAGCTCTGGCTGTATGTTTAGGGTCATTGTCTTGCTGGAAGGTGAATCTCCTTCCCAGGATTGCCCTGTATTTAGCTCCATCCATCTTCCCATCAACTCTGACCAGCTTCCCTGTCCCTGCTGAAGAAAAGCATCCCCATAGCATGATGCTGCCACCACCATGTTTCACAGTGGGGATGGTGTGTGCAGGGTGATGAGCAGTGTTAGTTTTCCGCCACACATAGCGCTTTGCGTTTAGGCCAAAAAGTTCAACTTTGGTCTCATCTGACCAAAGCACCTTCTTCCACATGTTTGCTGTGTCCCCTACATGGCTTCTTATGCCTGTCTTTCAACAATGGCTTTCTTCTTGCCACTCTTCCAAAAAGGCCAGATTTGTGGAGTGTACGACTTATAGTTGTCCTGTGCACAGATTCTCCCACCTGAGCTGTGGATTTCTGCAGCTCCTCCAGAGTGATCATGGGCCTCTTGGCTGCTTCTCTGACCAGCGCTCTCCTTGCTCGCTATGTCAGTTTAGGTGGACGGCCACGTCTTGGTAGGTTTGCAGTTGTGCCACACTTTTTCCATTTTTGAATGATGGATTGAACAGTGCTTCTTGAGATGTTCAGAGCTTGGGATATTTTTTTATAACCTAACCCTGCTTTAAACTTCTCCAGAACTTTATCCCTGACCTGTCTGGTGAGTTCTTTGGTCTTCATGATGCTGTTTGTTCTTCAGTGTTCTCTAACAAACCACTGAGGCCTTCACAGAACAAGTGTATTTATGCTGAGAGTAAATTACACACAGTAGGACTCTATTAACTAATTAGACGACTTCTGAAGGCAGTTGATTGCACTGGATTGTATTTAGAGGCATCAGAGTACAGGGGGCTGAATACTAATGCACACCACATTTTTCAGATTTTTATTTGTTTAAAATTTTGAAGACCATTTATCATTTTCGTTTCACTTCACAATTCTGTGCTACTCTGTGTTGGTCTATCACATAAAATCTCGATAAAAAACTTTTAAGTTCGTGGCTGTAAGGTGGAAAAATGTGAAAAAGTTCAAGGGGTATGAATACTTTTGCAAGGCACTGTACCCACTGGGAAGCTTGTCTGAGAACGACATACCTTCAAGGGCTTTTTTCTGCTTGCATTCACACCATCAGTAGGAGCATTGACATGATGCAAGCTGGCTTGCAGGAAATGTGAGTGAAAATTTAGCTTAAATGCGTCAAAGTCACGCTGTATTTACTCCATCGTAAATCAGATCAGTAAAGTCTGGACTTCTCTGTTGGTCCATTTGTCCACTTTTTCGCTCATTTTTTAATGCCAATGTTGAGCTTTTTTTTTTCACAGATCACATTTTCCACAGGTTTTTAAAAACACCAAGAAAGAGAAATGGGTCTGTCTCAGAAACTGGGTACTGTGGGGGTCCCCCACTAAATATACTCACAGTCAATAAACTATACGGTTTTGAATGGTGATGTTGGTTTTAATTTGAAATAAAACGATGAAAGAAATAATACAGATAAACTAAATCTCTGATGTGAATATTCAGAATTTGGCAAAAATTCTGCAAATTTGTGGAAAAATGGCGGCTTGATCTGGGACATGATAAACGGTCGACTACATCGCATTCCCTTAAAAAGGCTGTAGTCCACTGAAAAGTCTACAGCTATCACTGATTGTATTTTAAGTTGTAACTTTATCCACCTAAGGATTGGTGCGCTCACAGAATAATCATAACCGTAATAAAACATCATGCAAAATATTTGATCACCGTTGTAACTCCATTTTCCGCAAACCCAAAACCAATACGATCGTGTGTTTTGATCTAAACGGAAAGCCTCAGGGTCGAGGTCACGACCTCACCAAAAGTAGTAACTTAAAATCACTACGCCATATAAACATTTAGTTATAAATCTGTGATTTTGTTTTTTAAAGCGAAAGCTGAAAGTTAGGTATAGAATATGTTTCTTACAGAATATGTTACGATGGTAGCTGGTCTTGTATGAATTTCTGAGCTATAAAATGAGTCGTGGTCTATTTTTTACCGTAGCGTGTTATTTGTGTGCGGGGAAGGACACACATTAACAATTTGCATGTGTAGAATGGAATTTTCCACTCCAACAGTTAGAAGTTGATCGTGCTTCCATTTGCGGTCTTTCTGTTACGCGGGTGATCTGTTCGGACGTTATCGCTGAAAAGGTGAGTTTTGGCAGTTTTATTTTGTTTTAGTCTTGCAGTATAAGGCAATAGAATGTTTTTCATCTTACTTTCATATTTCGTAGTGTTTGCATATTTTTGGCCAGTATTTTGCAACCGTGGTCAATTTAGATCGAAATTTTGATAGAATCTACGGCCAGTCGTTTTGCCCCGCCCCCGCCTCGCGCTCTGTCCGGTGCGGTAGTGATGTCCCATTGCTCGCGCGCTGCAGCAGAGACCCGCGCGACCTTCAGCCGGTACAGTCGCTGTTCTTTTACCACCGCCGTTATTCTCATCTTTCCGGTGTGTTCTTGATTTTTCAAGATATTAGATATTAGATGACAATAGAAATAACATTAAAGGAATATGGAAAATACTAAACAATATTACAAGAAATGGATCTAAACACAATAATCTGCCAAAGTATTTCATTGATAAGGATATTGAAAATTATAACATGAAAGACGTGGCTAATAGCTTTAATGAATTCTTTGTAAGTGTTGGACCTGACCTTGCAAGAAAAATCCTTGATTCAGGTACATATGATGAACAGTTATTAGAGAGAAATCCTTGCTCATTATTTCTTCAAGCAGTCGACGAAAATGAAATTTTGAATATTGTTAAAAAATGTAAGAACAAACAGTCCACTGACTATAATGATATCAATATGTCACTGATAAAAAAGGTCATTGAGGGCATTGCTAAGCCATAAATTACAGATGTATGTTAATCATTTCAAACCGGTTCATTTGCAAATAAAATGAAAACGGATAAAGTCATACCTCTGTTCAAGGCTGGAAATAAGCATTATTTCACAAACTATAGACCTGTCTCCTTGCTCCCACAATTCACAAAAATACTGGAAAAACTCAACAACAGATTGGACACATTTTTAGAAAAACACAAAATTCTTGCACAGAATCAGTATGGGTTTAGGTCAAACAGATCAACATCACTGGCAATAATAGAGGCAATAGAAGAAATCACAAATGCTATAGATTGCAAGCAATATGCTATTGGAGTATTTATTGATTAAAAAAAAGCTTTTGACACAATCAACCATGAAATATTAACCAAGAAACTGGAACGATATGGTATTGGGGGATAGTGCTGGATTGGGTGAAAAGTTATTTAAGTGGGAGACAGCAGTTTGTGAAATTGGGTGACTGTGTTTCTTCATGTTTGGACATTGCTTGTGGGGTCCCCCAGGGGTCTGTGTTGGGCCCCAAGTTTTTCATTTTGTACATTAATGATATATGTAAAGTCACTAAGATATTGCATTTTGTGTTGTTTGCTGATGACACAAATATTTTCTATTCTGGGGATAACTTACAAAAATTACAGAAGGACATCACTATAGAAATGAACAAACTAAAAAAATGGTTCGACGGAAACAGGCTATCACTAAATCCGAGCAAGACAAAAATAATGTTATTAAAGAGATCGAGTTGAAATAGAAAGAGTTCACGAAATTAAACTTTTGGGGTAATCTTAGGCCGAATCCCATTTCACCCCTTGGACCAATCCCTTGGCCCTTCCCCTCCATTTTGCGCGTTCACGTGAAGGGGTAGGGGTATCCCAATCCCAGTTAACACGGAGGGGTAGGGGAAGGGGTAGGGCTTCTGTACCCCTCCAAACGGAGATTTTCCTGGAGCTGACTCCGAACGAAGGGGTTTGAGTGATTTCCCACAATGCCATGCGGATTTCAGCGAGATTTCATGCGGATTTCAGAAAGATGGCGGTTCCCGCGGCGAAAGATTGTCATAAATGTATTTTCTCCATTATTTACGTGTTTTAAGTTGTTATCCAGAGGAAACACGCCGCTTGATTCGCTTTCGAGCTGAGAATGAGCAGCGATTTCTGAAATCCAAGCTGCTGCTAAAAAGCTTTGGGAGCGAGTATTGTTTTCGGTTGCTTGACTGCGTACGTTTTGTTCTGTTATTCTCGCTTTTATTGTTTACACCTCATTCTGTCGGATGTGGTGCACGAAGCACCAAAGATATCCCATTCAGTGGTGTTAGTTAACAAATCACACCCTGCCAGCAGAGATTTCTGGTTCTGCCTCTGGCTCTGACTGTAGCGGCTGGTCGCAGCCAATGACGCATTTGGTCGCGTTTTGCTAACGTAAACGCTGACGGAGGTACGCGATGACGTATGCGATCGTTGAAGGGCTATCCCAATACGTAAGGGTTGAATTTCAAGCCCTATCCCTTGTAGCTCAGTTTCAAGGGGAAGGGCCAAGGGGAAGGGGGAGGGGAAGGGGGAGGGGTATGGGTAGAAATTAGAATTGGGATTGGGCCATAGATGACAGAATGAATTGGAAATCACATATCAAACATGTACAAACTAAAGTCTCAAGAAGCATTGCAATAATAAACAAGCAAAAAAGGTTTTGGATCAGTAATCACTCTTTACCGTTCCCTCGTCTCACCATACTTTCAATACTGTGCTGAGGTTTGGGGCAACAACTACAAAACATCACTACGGCCACTAACCATCATTCAGAAAAGAGCAATACAGATCATTCACAACGTTGGCTATCAGGAACACACAAACTCATTATTTCTACAGTCCAAACTACTAAAATTTACAGACATTGTGGATTATCAAACAGCTCAAATAATGTTCAAAGCTAAAAATAATCTATTACCAATAAATATACAGAAATTATTCAGTATCCATGAGGGGAGTTATAATTTAAGGGGAAAATTAACTTTAATTTAACTTTATTTCGTACAAACAGGAAAAGGTTTTGTGTTTCAGTTAGTGGGGGGAGACTATGGAACAGGTTCACCGTGGAGTTGAAGCAGCGTACAAACATGAAACAGTTTAAAATGAGGTTCAAAGACACTATTTTCAAGAGGTACAGGGATGAGGGAGGTGATGGGTAGCACTAAGTGTTATGAGAACACTTTTCTGTTACTTTTCGTGTCTGTGTGCGTGCAGGCTGTATGTGAAGGTGTATGCTTATAATAGATACATTTTATATGGGTGTATGTATGTATGTATGTATGTATGTATGTATGTATGTATGTATGTTAGATTAGAAAAAACTTTATTGATCCCTTTGGGAGGGTTCCCTCAGGGAAATTAAGATTCCAGCAGCATCATTACAGATAAACAGAGAAAAGAAATAGAGAAAATTTCTAGATAAATTAAATTAAATATTTACATATACAAATATATAAAAAGAATAAGATATGGGGAAGAGAGGAAGGGGGGAGGGGGAAGGGGGGGAGAAGTGGGGTTAGGGCAAGTGTGTGTGTGTATGTGGGGGGGGAAGCAGGAAAGATATTGCACTTTATATTGCACATTATATTGCACATTGTCCAGTATTGCTTATTGTCAGGCTAGGCTACTGCTCCTTCCCGTCCTCTGTCCTCCTGTTCCCCCTCCTCCCCCCCAGAGAGGAGTTGTACAGTCTGATGGCGTGAGGGACAAAGGAGTTTTTGAGTCTGTTCATCCTGCACTTGGGAAGGAGCATTCTGTCACTGAACAGGCTCCTCTGGTTGCTGATGACGGTGTGCAGAGGGTGACTGGCATCGTCCATGATGTTCAGTAGTTTGTCCATAGACCTCTTCTCTGCCACCGTCACCAGAGAGTCCAGCTTCATGCCGACCACAGAGCCGGCCCTCCTGATCAGTTTGTCCAGCCTGGATGCGTCCTTCTTGGATGTGCTGCCCCCCCAGCACACCACGGTGTAAAACAGGACACTGACGACCACAGACTGATTGAACATCCACAGGAGTTTCCTGCAGATGCTAAAGGACCGCAGCCTCCTAAGGGAGTACAGCCTGCTCTGTCCCTTCCTGTATAAGTGATTGGTGTTGCAAGTCCAGTCCAGCTTGCTGTCCAGCTACAGCCCAAGGTACCTGTAGGAATCCACAGCCACCACCTCGACTCCCTCGATCAGAACTGGTCGTGACCTTGGTCTGGACCTCCCAAAGTCAATGACCAGCTCCTTGGTCTTCGAGGTGTTGAGCTGCAGATGGTTCCTGTTGCACCACACAGCAAAGTCCCTCACCAGGCTCCTATACTCCTCCTCTCTGTCGTCACTGATACACCCAACGATGGCTGTGTCATTGGCAAATTTCTGAATGTGACACAGCTCCGAGTTGTAGCAGAAGTCCACGCTGTACAGGGTGAAGAGAAGAGGGCCCAGCACCGTGCCCTGGGGTGCTCCAGTGCTGCTAATTACAGTGTCAAACGCGATGTCCTTCAGCCTGACGTACTGCGGCCTGTCAGTGAGGTAGCTGGAGATCCAGGTGACCAGGCAGGGGTCCACTCGCATCCTGTTCAGTTTGTCCTGAAGCAGTAGGGGCTGGATAGTGTTGAAGGCACTTGAGAAGTCCAAGAAGAGGACCCTCACTGTGCCATTTCCCTTATCCAGATGCGAGTGTGCTTGGTGTAGTAGGTAGAGGATGGCGTCTTCCACACCAACACCTGCCCGGTACACAAACTGCAGACATTCCTGGGCATGTTGCACCTGGGGTCTGAGGAGGCTGAGGAAGAGCTGCTCCAACGTCTTCATCAGATGTGAAGTGAGTGCCACCGGTCAGAAGTCGTTCAGCTCGCTGGGCCGATTCTTTTTGGGAACTGGAACGATACATAATGTCTTCCAGAGGGTTGGCACTCTCCCCAGCTGCAGGCTGAGGTTGAAGATGCGTTGGAGTGGTTCACCCAGTTCAGCAGTGCAGGTTTTCAGTAGTCGGGGACACACCTTGTCCGGGCCTGCTGCTTTCCTGGGGTGAAGCTTCCTCAGTTGACCTCTGACCTGGTCTGCAGTAATGCATAGAGGAGTCTGTGTTGAGGTGGGGGAGGAGGGGGCTGCTGTGATGACTGGGGGGAGGTGTGTTGAGGGAAGAAGGAGAGATGGCTGCAGTGAGGGGGAGGGTGGGGGGGGACGTGGGCTGGTTGTACCGATTGAAGAAGTCATTCAACTCGTTCGCCCTCTCCACTGTCCCCTCAACGACTCTGGTCTTTGTATTGTGGCCTGTGATGATTTTCACACCTTCCCAGACCTCCATCATGCTGTTCTCCTTCAGCTTCTGCTCCACCTTTCTCCTGTAGCTGTCCTTAGCTTCCCTCATGCAGCGTTTCACCTCCTGCTGTGCTGCTTTTGTCGCCTCCCTATCCCTGCTCCTGAAGGCGGCCTTCTTCCTGTTGAGCACAGCTTTGACTTCCTGTGTTACCCATGGCTTGTTATTAGGGTAACACCGTACAGTCTTAGCGGGGGAGACCACGTCTGCACAGAAGTTGAGGTAATCTGTCAGACAGTGTGTCAGCCCCTCTATGTCCTCACAGTGTGGGCTAAGCAGCACATCCCAGTCTGTGATGTCATAGCAGTCCCTGAGGGCATCTTCCATTTCAGGGGACCACCTCCTGATGGAGCTAGTTGTTGCAGGCTGCCTTTGAACCAGTGGGGTGTACTTCGGCTATAGAAGAACCAGGTTGTGGTCAGACTTCCCTAGTGGGGGGAGGGGTGTGACTCTGTATGCATCCCTCACATTAGCATACAGCAAGTCAATTGTCCTGTTGTTCCTTGTTGGACAATCCACAGCCTGGTAAAAAGCAGCCAAAGTAGAGTCCAAAGTAGCGTGATTAAAGTCCCCAGAAATGATGATAAATGCCTCAGGGTGCTGTGTCTGCAGCCTTGCTGTGACCGAGTGAATCCTCTCACATGCAGCGGCTGCGTCTGCCCTCGGAGGGATGTAAACACAGATGGTGATCATGTGACCGAACTCCCTCGGCAGATAATATGGTCGCAGGCTAACAGCTAGCAGCTCCAAGTCCGGGCAACATAAAACTGTCTTTACGGAGATATGTCCCGGGTTACACCAGCAATTGTTAACATAAATGATGAGTCCCCCACCTTTGCTTTTCCCGCATGGGTTAGTGTCTCTGTCGGCTCTCACAGCAGTGAATCCCCGCAGGTCCACGTGAGCATCCGGTACAAGGTGTGTTAGCCATGTCTCCGTAAAGATAAATAAGCTGCTCTCCCAGTAAATCCGCTGGTTGTTCAGAGCGGAAAGCTCGTCGACTTTATTCGGCAGCGAGTTCACATTCCCCATGATAACGGAGGGAATGGATGGTTTGTAGCGCCACCGGTTGTCTGCTAGCCTAGCAGCTTAGCTCCAGCTTTACAGCCCCTGGGTTTCCTCCTCAGCTTGGCCGGGATGGGGTGTCGTATCCCGGCTCGGCCCATTGTTTTCAGGGCCAGCAGCTCCTCTCTCGAATAAGTGAGAAAACTGGCTCCTGGTTGCGTGTTAAAGTTAAATATATCCATGTTATATAGTTAAACACACTATGTCTTTGTAAGACGAGCAAAAAAGGTGGAAGAAAAAAAAAGAGGTTTAAAGAGCTAAAAACTACAGAGCTACTGGAGAGGCAGCCGTCTCACACAGCACCCATACGTACATGACCAACATCTGCTATGTATGTATGTATGGGGAGGTGTGTGTATATAGGGATGTATATGCATGCATGCATATATGGGTATATGTTGTGGCAGCGGGGGCGTCGTCAAGCGTCAGTCTGTGACCGGAGGGCGGAGTCAGGGAAGGTAAGTGGCAGAATCACTGCACCTGATGTTGGTTAATCTGTGTTTGTGTGTCTTCCCCAGTGACTGCGCCCTATATAAGGAGAGAGAGAGCAGAGGAAGGGGGCTCCCTCCCAACCACAATGCATGTGTGTGTGTGTGTAGAGTGTGTGACAGTGTGAGTGAGTAAAGTTGAAATGCTAGAATAAAAGTTTCTTTGTGGAACTTAACCCTGGCCTGCTGTCTTTCTGTGCTCCACCCATACGAACTGCTACATATGTAAATTACATTTAGGTTTTCTCAATACAAAGTCAGAAATACATTTTATTTATCTATAAGTATCAGGCATGAGCATCTAGACAGGTAGCAAGGAAGCTTGTTATTGTTATTCATTACTTAAAGGTGGGGTATGAGATTTTGGAATAACGGTTCCTGCAAGCCATAATTTGAAAAGAAACACGCCCGCCCTCGCCATGCTCCTACCCCCCCCCCCCCCCCGCGTCTCCACCCCTCCTCCCCCTTATAAAGCCTGAGAAAATGGGTGTCTATTGCGTTACACACCAGTGGAGCAGAGTGTAGAGAGCTTGGAAAAATAGCTCAAACTTTCTCATTTAAACTGTGTTTTCACTCCACACACATAATTTTCTCAAAAGTAGTAGCCACACTTGTCCTGATTCACACAATGTGTCTACCTACACGATAGGACTTGCAGTTTTTGAATGAGAAGCTAGAGCCCTGCACTCCCGCGGGAGTCCCGCGGGACTCGCCGCAAAGCAGTGCGGCGCGGGACAAATTTTGAAAGCTCATTGCGGGCGTGGGCGGGACCGGAAGTGCACATATGCGGCGCAGGTGGGAGCGGGAGTGCACATATGCGGCGCGGGTGGGAGCGGTGATAAGCTGTGTTTGAAATAAAATTTATAAATTATTAATTTATGTCTATCATATATAATTTGTGCTGGATATTTTATTTGACATTAATAAAAACATTTTAAGGTACCTAAACTTGCAGAGAGAGTCAGATTGCCAGATTGAGTGAGGAATGGCATCTTAAACTTTCCATTGATCACCCTAACGGGAAATCCTTTGATCACTCTAATGACTCGCAGTTCACACCCAGCTAGCAAGAGAACCATGAGTGAAGTGATTTACTGCTTGCGTTAGTCTACAACTTTAATCAGAGAGACAGGTTACACAGTGACGGTAGGCTTGACTCAATGCTATCCCAGAAATCCTTCCTGTAATATGCAAATTTGGCTGTCCAATCAGAGGCGGCCAAATTTGCATATTACAGGAAGGATTTCTGGGATAGCATTGAGTCAAGCCTACCGTCACTGTGTAACCTGTCTCTCTGATTAAAGTTGTAGACTAACTCAAGCAGTAAAATCAATTCACTTCTCTTACTAGCTCTGCTTTACAATAAAAAAAAAGAAAAACACCATTGGTATAAAGCAAGCCCATTCACTTTTTTATGCTGATCAGAGAATTACAATGGTTTCTCATGTGATAAAAATGTGCGATTAAATATTTTAATCGCTTGACAGCACTAATTATTATTATTAGAGACACTACATGCTGAATTCAGAAACAAGGTAAACAATAACAAACGTGAATGTGAGCTGTAGATATTTATGCTCCAATCCACTCAAAGTAGGGGGCGGGGCACCATCACGCTGTGTCAAGACAAGAACTTTCCTGAGAAATAACGCAAACAACTGCATCATGCGGGATTTGCGGGCGGGAGCGGGACAAAATATGTCAGGCGGGAGCGGGACTGAAAATCATAATTTTTTTGTGGGCGCGGGCAGGAGCGGGACTGAAAATCATAATTCTTTGCGGGCGCGTGCGGGAGTGGGACTGCACAATGCGGGCACGGGCGGGAGCGGGACTGAAAAATCCGACCCGCGCAGACCTCTATGAGAAGCCTGAAAGTGAGGAGAGGGCAGCCGCGCAGCCCATAGACTGCCATTATAAACTTAGCAGAGAAGTCACTCGTTTTTAACTCGCTCTAGTGACCTCATTTTTTACACTACAGACAAAAAAATTACATCAGTATGTTCAGGAAAGCCTTGTGGCACTCAATGTGAAAGAATTTTGTGAATATCTCCTTCCATTTTCGTGTAAATCCCCGTTGTTTGGAGGGAGCTGCTCTGAGGGAAGACTGCTCTTTTTGTGTGCATTTCTCTGTCAGATGCTCCTGCAGTTCTTCCTGCGTTTGAACAACTTCCGGTGCGCTGCTCGGCTGCGAACCGCGTCCTGAACACGCTCTCGCTTTAAGTTTGTCTCAAGTTTGTTTGTTTGTTAATGTGCTTGTGTCGTTTGTTTTGTGTCTAAAATGGCACTCGTCACGTTTGCCCACTTACGATGTTAAAGATGATTTATCCGTGGATTATATTGACTCTAATTGGGATTACCATCACTGGGCAACTCCCTGCTCACTCAAAGTCTTCTGTTGTACCGGAGAGAGAAATGGACTTAATATCCGACTGGGACCGTCGCCCCAACGCAATCTACAGCCGTGATTCCCTGCTTGCAATTCTCCACTTGCCACCTTCGCCACCCCCGCCGTTCCTGAGTGACATCCCCGTTGAGCTGAGAAGGCCCATGCGCAGGAAACGAGGCAGGAGAGGGGCAATTCCATGTAAATGTCAACCTCACCATGCAAAAATAAAGCAACATGTAATACATCAAAACCACTCCCAGAGATCTCACCTAGGCCTGTATTTTACAGATGTGAATAAGTTTAACCAATTTGTAACCAACCTAATATGTCACTGTCAGTCTTTCTTTCTTATAATGTAAAACCCAAGCTAAAATCAACTTTGATCATGTACAATTCTATATTATTGCCACAAGCTACAGAAATGTATGCTAAAATCCACAAAACAGCGAAACAATAGCCATCCTAAATATTATTTAAGAACTTTGATAGTTTTAGCTGATATTTAGAGAGTTTTTCAAAGGGTTATGGTGGTTAAATTGCTGATTTTCTAAACATATGCCATGTCTATTTCAGACGCGTCACATCCATAACGGAATTTCGTCACATCCATAACGCTGACTTTTCCTTCTGAAACTCTGCATGAAATACAAAATATTTTAAACAAAGATTTTTTAATATTCACCTTGGACCCCTCTATCAAATGGATATCTCCGTTTCGACATTAGGTTTACAATTTCACAGAGTTTGATGAAAATGTACAGTCACCCAAGAAAAGTGATACTTTTTCTGTCACATCCATAACGCATCTTTTATTGGCATTTTCTGGCACGCCTTAGATGCACTATGGGAATTGTTCTTGTTCTATCACTTCTCCAGTATGGTACAGCCTTAAAATATGAAACACCTGTTTAAATACTGGGAGACAATAAAACATGCACTGGGTCATTTGTTGCCATTTTGAGTTCAAGTGTCACGTCCATAACGCTGGAATTGCTCAGAGGTGGAATACGGAATCGGCTCAGACGAAGGTACACCAAACCTCCGCTCCCAGCAATCATTCTCAGCAACCTTCGGTCTTTGAACAACAAGATCGACGACCTCCGAACCCACGCAAGGTACTGCTCCGAATTTCGTGAAGCTTCGCTGTTGTGTCTTACAGAAAGCTGGCTGCAACCCAACGCCCCTGATTCTCTTTTCGAGATAAACGGATTTACTCTGATCCGGCTCGATAGAGACAATAACTCTGGGAAAAGCAAGGGCGGTGGGATTTGTGTATACGTGAACGATCAATGGTGCCGCCAGTTTACCGTTAAAGACACGATATGCGACTCAAACGTTGAGATGCTCTGTTTGACATTGAGGCCTTTCTACCTGCCCCGTGAGTTTGGATGCGTGCTTCTCTGTGTGGTGTACGTACCACCTAGCGGCAAGGCTTCGATCGCCGCAGCCACTACTGCGGACTATGTTTACAAACTTTTACAGAAACACCCAGACGCGCCTGCCATTATAGCAGGGGATTTAAATCACTGCCAATTGGACGCAGTTCTACCTGGCTTCTATCAAGTAGTCAAAGGTGAAACGCGGAAAGACAGACTATTGGATAAATGCTATGTGAACGTAAAGGATGCTTATGGATCTAAAATCAGACCCTCTATTGCTAATTCCGATCACAATGTGGTCCACTTAATCCCGACATACAAATCCAAATTGAAACGCTGCAATGCAGTAGAAAGAGAAATACGATGCTGGTCTCCTGAAGCGTGCGAGGATCTGACAGCATGTTTTGAAATAACAAACTGGGATATATTCCACGACCAGAACTCCTTAGATGTCACCACTTCAGTCATCACGGATTATATTAACTTTTGTGCACAGTTAGTTATCCCCAGTAAACGTATAAAGATCTATCCCAATAACAAACGATTTGTATCCAAGGACATTAAAGACATAATTAACAAAAGAAAAGCAGCTTTCAAAAGCAAAGACATGATTAAATGTAAACAATTGGAGAAGGTTTTAAAAAACAAACTAAGGGAAGCTAAACAGGTACATAGAGATCAGCTGGAAAATAACTTTAAAGAAAAAAAACCCAAAAGACTCTGGGACAATATGAAAAAAATAACTGGAATGTCATCTTCCAACAAACCCATTGTGACTGGTAATGAACTCATGTTTGCAAATGAACTGAATGACTTTTTTTGCAGGTTTGATTCTTCTTCCCACTTCAGTGACTGTGAAAATATAATCAACACCATTAACCCGTCCTACTCTGACAGAATCCTCATAACTGTCGAGGAGGTTAGGGGCGTCTTCCAGCGCAATAATACAAGGAAAGCCTTAGGGCCTGACCACAGCAGTGCTCTTATATTAAAAACATTCGCCAGGGAACTAGCCCCGGTATGGCAACCCATTTTTCAGCAGTCCCTGGACACCCATTACATCCCACTAGCATGGAAAACATCTCACATTAAACCTATCCCCAAAAAGAAATGTCCTAAAGAACATAATGACTATAGGCCAATAGCCCTCACATCAGTGATCATGAAGTCACTAGAAAAAATCATAGTCCAACATTTAAACAGACAGATGGGGGGACTTCAAGACCCATACCAATTTGCATATAAACAAGGCCGTAGCACAGAGGATGCAGTGGTTGCACTGACACATATCATATCTAAACATCTAGATAAATCCAACACATATGCCAGGGCACTTTTTATTGATTTCTCTTCAGCATTCAATACTGTTCAGCCAAACTTGCTTCTGTCTAAAATGATTAAGTTTCATATAAACCCATATATTATTTACTGGTATTTTTCTTTTTTAACAAACAGGGTCCAGCTAGTTAAGGTTAATGACACACTTTCTTCTCCCATCACCACCAATGTTGGAGTTCCCCAGGGCTGCATAAGCTCTCCCAGGTTGTTCACCCTGTATACCTCGGACAGCACCACCAATGTGCCAAATCAATATCTTTTTAAATATTCAGATGACTCAACATTAGTCACTCTTTTCACAAAATCAGATGATGACTCTTTGTACCAAAACGATGTGGACTGGTTAATTGAATGGTGTGATATTAATTACCTCATCATTAACACAGTGAAGACAGAGGAGGTCATCTTTGGAAAACCTCCTCTCCAACTTTCCAAAGTTAAAATCCATAACTCAGACATTGCTCAAGTCCCATCCTATAAATACCTTGGTGTCATGATTGACCAGAATCTGACATGGACTGACCATATAGAATTCACATGTAAAAAAATACAACAACGTATATATTTCTTGCGAAGACTAAGATCTTTTGGTGTCAGCGACCAAATAATTTTTTTGTTCTTTACATCTGTGATCCAGAGCGTTATGCTTTACTGCAGTACAGCTTGGTATAGCAGCCTCTCTGTCAAGGATAAAGCTAAACTCCAGCATCAAATAAAAATATGCTCTAAGATCATTGGGCAGCCCATAGCACACCTATTTCAGGAAGCTCACAATAAGAGTATGCTCAGACTGGCCACATGCATCTCCACTGATGCTACGCACATCTTACACCAAGAATATCAATTATTACCTTCAAATAGGCGCTTCAGAGTTCCCTTCTTCAACCGCAATAGACTTAAACATTCTTTTATACACCAATCAATTCTTTTACTGAATCTGCAGCATGCACCAGCGAGCGTTTAATCCAATGTATTACACATGGTGAAAATTTCCCTCATGTTATGTATGGCTGTTTTTATGTATGTCTGTATGAAGGTATGTGTCCTCCGTCTTGCCTTTACCCCTGACTATGGTGGTGGGTTATTGTACTGTTACTGTGATGTTATACGTGTGTGTTGTCCTCAAGCGAGTCTTGTTCAGGGATGCAAACCAAATTTCAGTGTAAACTGACAATAAAGTATTATCGTATCGTATCGTATCGTATCGAAGCGCAGCGCGCGGGTGGGGGAGGAGCTGCTCGCTCTCTCTCACACACACAGAAGGGCCGGGCTGCTCGGGCTTCAGTCTGATTGACATGTCAGTATCCAATCATTTTGAGGTGGTACCTCGATATGATTGGATGGCATTTTTCCTTAATTTTACACTGTAGACTGGATAAAAATATTTTGTTTTTGGGTCAAACCTTCTATTGTACTGCTTGCAACATGGGTGTGAGGAGCTTTTCAAGCAATATGGAAAAAATTACTCCTGAAAAAAATCTCATACTCCACCTTTAAGGAGAAGGGGTGGGAGTTTATAAGTTTTACTTCTTCTCACTCCTTTTCGAACATGTATTTCTATGTATTATGTTTAAATGTTTTGTTTTATTTTTATTATTTTGGTTTTCATATTCAAAATAAACACTACAATCAATCAATCAATCAATCAAAACATGCTTTATATCCAAATCTAGCTTCTCCATATCCAAACATGATCAAAAAGAAAAAGGAAGTGCAAGAGAGCAAAATATCCAGAGTGAGAATCAATATTTGTTCACACAAGCGAAAATAAAACCTCTCCTCCCTGAGACATGATGAACAGGTTTCCATGGCACAGACTCAAACGAGAAGCCATCCTCTTCCCTGTGGCACGGGATCACATGATGAATATTTACTGTTCAACCATAAAGTAAAACAGCTGGACGTGTGTTGAAATGATGGTCAGTACGAGCAGATTGTGAACGGGAATAGCCATTTTTACTACAAATCCACAGTATCTCAGTGAGATTAACCACTGAAGCAAGGGTTAGAGTTGGACACGAACTAAATAAATACAGCCCCAGTCAAAAGTTTGTAACACCCAATTATTTTTGTTTAATGGACCAAAAGCTACTGAACTCAAATAACAGACTTCCAATTTTATTCGATTTTTTTTAATAGAACAATTAATGAATTTCAGGCCACATGGCCATAAATTCTCCACTATTTTTTCCTGCTTCACCATGACATAATACAAGATACTACAGTCAAGCCGGAAAGTCTGCACACCCCTTTCACCTTCTCCACATTTTATTACATTACAGACTAATTATACAATAGATTGAGTTCATTTGTTGTCACAAAATTCTGCACAAAATAGTCCATAATGACAAAGTGAACGCAGGTTTTTAGAAAATATGCAATTTTATTTTACTGACAAAAATAGGTTATTTAGAGGTTACATATCTGTACACACCCTTTGCCTAATACTTGGTTGATGCACCTTTGGCAGCAATTACAATTTCAAGGCGTCTTGGGAAAGAAACTACAAGCTTGGCGCACTTGTTTCTAGACATTTTTGCCCATTCCTCTTGACGTATCCTTGCAAGCTCCATCAGGTTGGATGGGGAGCATCCATTTTCACAGTGGCACAGCCATTTTCAGCTCCTTCCACAGATGTTCAATTGGATTCAGGTCTGGGCTCTGGCTGGGCCACTCAAGGACATTCACGGACTTTCTCCGAAGCCACTCCTTTGTTCTTTTGGCTGTGTGCTTCAGGTCGTTGTCATGTTGGAAAGTAAACCTTCGCCCCAATCTGAGGTCCAGAGCGCTCTGGAGCAGGTTTTCTTCAAGGATCTCAGTGTACTTCGCTGCATTCATCTTTCCCTCTATCAGGACTAGTCGCCCCGTTCCCGCTGCTGAAAAACATCCCCACATCATGATGCTGCCACCACCATGCTTCACTGTAGGGATGGTATTAGCCAGGCAATAAGTGGTGCCTGGTTTCCTCCAGACGTGACGCTTGGTATTCAGGCCAGAAAGTTCAATTTTGGTTTCATCAGACCAGAAAATCTTGTTTCTCATGGTTTGAGAGTCCTCTAGGTGCCTTTTGGCAAACTCCAAGCAGGCTGTCATGTGCCTTTTCCATCTGGCCACTCTACCATAAAGGCCTGATTTGTGGAGTGCTGTTTGGATGGTTGATCTTCTGAAAGGTTCTCTCATCTCCACAAGGATACGCTGAAGCTCTGTCAGAGTGACCCTCAGGTTCCTGCTCACCTCCCTGGGCAAGGCCCATCTTCCCCGATCAATCAGTTTGGCCACGCAGCCAGGTCTAGGAAGATTCTTGGTGGTTCCAAACTTCTTCCATTTATGAATGATGGTGGCCACTGTGCTCTTTGGAACCTGTAAAGCTGCAGCAATTTTTCTGTCCCCTTCTCCAGATCTAGGCCTTGACACAATCCTGTTTCTGAGGTCTGCAGATAATTCCTTTGACTCCATGGCTTGGAGTTTGCTCTGACATGCACTGTCAACTATGGGACCTTATATAGGCAGGTGTTGGCAATCCCCAATCATGTCCAATCAGCTGAATTTACCACAGGTGGACTCCAATTAAGTTGTAGAAACATCTCAAGCAGTATCAGTGGAAACAAAATGCACCTCAGCTCACGTTTGGGTGTCATATCAAAGGGTGTACACACTTGTGTACATATGATATTTTACATTTTGATTTTTAATAAATTAGCACAAATGTCTAAAAACCTGCTTTCACTTTGTCATTATGGGCGATTTTGTGTAGAATTTTGTGACAAAAACTGAACTCAATCTATTGTAGAATCAGTCTGTAATATAATAAAACATGGAGAAGGTGAAAGGGGTGTGCAGACTTTCTGGCTTGACTGTACATCATGCATCACATGGTAGGTTTTCCCCGTTTGTGCAAGGCAGCAGCCATTTTTTTTCCTCCCCCGTTTCCGGTTGAGAGTACGCCATATGCATTCTGGCTGCTGCTTCTCACCGGAGCTTATTTAATTTTATTTTCTCTTTTGTTTTTCTTTTTTGTGTTTGTGTAGTTTGAGGTTTGTTTTTGTTTGACTGTTTTGTCTGCCGGTTGTGGAGTAGCTCCAGACCCAGTTCTGGGCGTCGGTTCCCTCCAGGCCCTGGTTTGCCGTAGGTGATGCCTGTGCTCCTCGCTATGGACTGCAGTGAGCTCGTTGCTCATTTTAACATCATGGTTGTCCAGTGCTCTGTGCAGCGGTGTGCTCTGAACAACGTTGCTCAGTGGCATCGCGGCAGCTGTGGAGGCGGTTTGGGACATACCGGTGCTCTGCGTGGCGGAGGTGTTTGTGCTCACTTTGTGGATCCATGACATAGTGTTCCGAGTGGTGTTGCCTGGCGGCAGCTCTGCTGGCAATGTGGGACTTGTTTTTGTGTGCCTTTTGGTGGGACTGTGGCTGCTACACCATTGGAATGACATCCTGACCATTATTTGGTGGATTTTTTTTCCCCTCCCTTTCCTTATAATTGTAAAGTGACCTTGGGTATTGAGAAAGGTAATATAATACATTTATTATTATGGTATTGTGGGATACAAATTTGAAACAGGAGAGAAAAATGGAGGACGTGAGTGTGCGAATGAAACGTGAAAGACCAACTACAGTAACGGAAAGAAAGCGAGAAGAAAAGACGTTATGTTATATACAAAGGAAAGGAAACTCAGGACCAAACTAATAAATATGGGCGCTCAGCGAGCACCTCGGTGTGATCAGCTGTTCGTTTAGCGACAGAATGATGGAACTGTCAGTGCACGCTCAAAGGGAAACCTGTAGATGGCAGTAATGCAACACTGTGGATGCCAGCTGCCGTAAAACCCAAAAGAAGAAGAAGAAGGTAAACCTGCGCATGCGCACACGGACTTCCTCTGTCTGCTTGACTGCGCCAAGCGAGCGATTTCATGCACATTATTTGCTTTAATCCCCTCAAATGAAATAACTTCCCAGCCACAGAATGGCCTGATATTTTGTGAGATATTACAGAAATAAACAGATATCACAATCACCACATTTCAGACGGAACTAAATTTCACCAATTTTATGAAATCGAAAGGCCGTCTAGCTTTAATTAGTGGACAAGTTTCTTGCCTTCTTAACGCATTTGAGATCAAACAGTAAATAGTAAATAATACACAGTAAATAGCTCTATTCCACACCACAACTGCAGTAATCCATACAGTATTATGTCAAGAACCAAACAACTCAGTAAAGAGAAACGACATCCATCATTACTTTAAGACATGAAGCGTCTTTTAATGAATAAATATAAAGAATAAAAATAGTGAATTAGGGCGGCACGGTGGTGTAGTGGTTAGCGCTGTCGCCTCACAGCAAGAAGGTCCTGGGTTCGAGCCCTGTGGCCGGCGAGGGCCTTTCTGTGCAGAGTTTGCATGTTCTCCCCGTGTCCGCGTGGGTTTCCTCCGGGTGCTCCGGTTTCCCCCACAGTCCAAAGACATGCAGGTTAGGTTAACTGGTGACTCTAAATTGACCGTAGGTGTGAATGTGAGTGTGAATGGTTGTCTGTGTCTATGTGTCAGCCCTGTGATGACCTGGCGACTTGTCCAGGGTGAACCCCGCCTTTCGCCCGTAGTCAGCTGGGATAGGATCCAGCTTGCCTGCAACCCTGTAGAAGGATAAAGCGGCTACAGATAATGAGATGAGATGAATAGTGAATTAGAAGGGGTATCCAAACTTTTGACTGGTACTGTACGTTTACTCACTCTGATTGTTGAGGTCTTGGTAAAGAAGAGAGACACATCATAAATATTTACCATCATTCATTCTTCAGGAAATTTCCATTACAGATCCGAAATGTTTACAAGTCATAAAATGTAAGTCCAGTTCAAGTCTCGAGTCTGTAAATCATGAACCACCCAAACTTAACACCTGTCCAGTTTTAGTGAGTTTGTGCCACCGTTTAATTCACCTTCTGGTGAAGTCGCTTCATTTCACACTGAAAAAATGAGAAAAATCCAACCTTTAATTGATGAACTTATTGAGAGAAAAACAAATCCCTCATCAAGAATATTATTTTCGACAAAAACATATGTGCCACTTTTATTAGCACCCCTGTGTTTAATACTTTGTACACCCTCCCTGTGCCAGTAAAACAGCCCCGAGTCTCTCCTCTAACATTTTATAAGGTTGGCAATCCAGAGCAGGGCATTGAGCCCATTCCTTTTTACACAGTCTCTCCAGATCATCCAGGGTCCTCGACCCTCTCTTGTGCTCTCGCCTCTTCAGCTCAGCTCACAGGTTTTCACTGGGGTTCAGCTCAGGGGACTGAGATGTTCAGGGCAGAAGACTGATTCTGTGATTCTCAGTGAACTGTTTTTTGTGTTGAGTTGGACTTCAGATCATTGTCCTGCTGGAAGATCCAGTGATGATCTGGTTTTAGTTTCCTCTCAGAGGAGCCAGATTCTGATTTAAAATGTCCTGGTGTTTCATGGAGTCCATGATGCCATGGACCCTAACAAGGTTTCAGGGCCTTTGGAGGAAAAACAGCCCCAAAACATCACAGAACCTCCACCATATTTTACAGTTGGGATTGGGTTCTTTTCATTATAGCTGTCCTTCTTTTTACACCAAACCGACCAAGTGTTTATTGCCAAAATGTTCCATCAGACCAGAGAACATGGTTCCAGTCAAAGTTGTAGTAGCGTTTCACAAATTTCAGGCGCTTACATTTGTGGTTCACGGAGAGAAAAGGCTTTCTCTCACACTTAATATTTTTTAATGTCTCTTAGCAAGTTGCACCTTGACCAGATGCTTTTGATCACCATCAACAAGCTTCTGGCAGAAGTCTGGTTGGATATCAGTCCAGTCTTCTTGGCAGAATTGGTCGAGCTCAATTAAATTTGTGCATTTCCTGCACACACAGACCTAACTTTAAAGCACCTTTCATATATTTTCAATAAGTTTGAGGTCAGGACTTTGGGAAGGCTGTTCCAAAAGCTTAATGTTAGGGGGCGTTGTGGCTCAGGCGCCATGCCATAAATCCGGGGACCTGGGTTCGATTCCGACCGGAGGTCATTTCCCGATCCCTCCCCGTCTCTCTCTCCTGCTCATTTCCTGTCTCTACACTGTCCTATCCAATAAAGGTGAAAAAAGCCCCCCAAAAAATCTTTAAAAAAAAGCTTAACGTTAGCCTGCTGTAGCCATTCCACAACCAGCTTTGTGTGTTTGTGATCCCACAACCCTTGTTCTTGGTGATTCCACTGTAAGACAATTAAAAGGTTATGATTATTTGTTGTCTTCCAAATGCATCCATCTCTGACACCAAAGACAGCATTTTGAAACTCATGTCCGAGCATAAAACTATAAAACGTATCGTTGTGCATGTGGGAGCAAATGATGTTTTCAGAGAACAGCTGTTTGTCCAAGATGATTTCAGAAAACTTTTTTCTGAGCTCTATAAGACTGGAATTCAATCTTTTATCAGTGGCCCACTCCCAGCGAGAGGAAGTTTTGCTTTTTCTCGACTCTTCAGTCTTAACACCTGGCTTGGAAAAACTTGTTCTTCATTTGGTATGAATTTCATAGACAATTTTAACCTTTTTTGGAATCGCAAAGAATTTTACAAGCCAAATAGCACTGAACTCAGCTGGATTGGAGCCAAAGTCTTAGCAGACCACTACAAACTTGCAATCTTTTCTCAGCCAGCACCGAGGAAAACAGTTGATAAGATGTCGCAGACTGACATAGTTACAAAGCCTAAACAATCATCTTTGCAAGTCGTCATCAAGGACACACAAACATCTGACTTGCAGGCCTCCCAACATTCAAGGACAGACGACTCCACTTCTCCTCGGATGGATTTCCCAAATAGCATGAAAAAACTGCTCCCAATGGCTACACTTTCCTTTTCCAGCCCAAATCTGTTGCGACAAGCAGTGTATCCAGTACATCAAAATTGTGTTCGTCCAGGACTTTCAGCTGGCTACAAATCTTTTTCACCATCCAAAAGATACATGTCATCTCCAGTCCTTTCACCCTCAAACCAAATGGAACATTTAGAAAGTCTTGTTTGATGTAGTCTGGGTCCCTGCAAATGGATGTAATGTTGAAAAAAAGTTGGGACCCGATGTTGACACTATTCCTGTGTTGATAAGAAACAGAAAACATAGAGCACATTTAACCCTGGGGGTAAACCAATCTATTCTCCTTCCTGTTTTAAAACAGCATCAGAGTGCACAACCAAATATTGCTTCTAGAATTTCTGTAAAGCTAGCACTTCTGAACATTAGATCACTTTTAAACAAGTCATTTTTAATTAATGATCTTATTTGTAAACACAATCTTGATTTTTTGCTTCTAACTGAAACCTGGCTGGATCAAGCAAATAGTGCTACCACCCTTATCGAAGCAGCTCCCCCAAATTTTAATTTTTTGAATGTTACCCGACAAGGGAAAGGTGGAGGGATCGCAAATATATACAAAGTCTCTTTTCAATGTAAACAATCCTCACTTGGTGATTTTACGTCCTTTGAACACTTATGTGCACTT
Source organism: Neoarius graeffei (assembly GCF_027579695.1). Taxonomy (NCBI): domain Eukaryota; kingdom Metazoa; phylum Chordata; class Actinopteri; order Siluriformes; family Ariidae; genus Neoarius; species Neoarius graeffei. Next base: position 77,003,656 of record NC_083582.1, on the reverse strand, counting down.
GTTACATGCTCTCCTAACATATTATTATTAACTATTTATAGGCCTCCGAGACATTCAGACAAAGTCTTTCTTGAAGAGTTTGGTGAACTGTTGTCAGTCATTTGCTTAGAGTTTGATTGTCTTATTATATCTGGGGATTTTAACTTGCATGTAGATAATACTGATAACATTTATGCCAAAGAACTATTTGCAATTATTGATAACTTTAACCTGGTACAACATGTACAGGGGCCGACCCACTCTCGTGGTCATACTCTTGACCTCGTCATCACAAAGGGTCTTACTGTTTCTTATACTGTTGTTGACCTGGCCTTATCTGATCATTTCTGTGTTTTCTTTGATGTTTCTATGTCTCCTCACATTCAGAATAGCTCAACGATTATAGGTAGGAGAGTCATAAACGACAACACGTGTTCTTTTTGAGCAAGCTCTCTCTCAGAACTCAACCAAAATGTCAGACTCTGTAGATGATTTACTGGAATTTTTTAATTTAAATATGACCCAAATTATGGATGATATTGCTCCATTCAAAATAAAAAGAGTCAATGACAAGCAGAAAGCACCATGGAAGCAGTACCCGGCTGTTAAACTGCTAAAGAGAGAATGTAGAAAGACTGAAAGAAAATGGCGCAAATCTAAACTTCACATCCATTATCAAATCCATAAAGAGATGCTTTGTAATTATAATTATGAAATTCGTAAAGCAAGACAGTCTTTCTTCTCCAACATCATCAGCAGGAATATGAACAATGCCCGTGTGCTATATTCAACAGTAGAGAAGCTAACTAATCCCCCACCACAATTAGCACCTGAACTTCTCTCAGTTAATAAATGCAATGAGTTTGCATCTTTTTTCAAAGGTAAAATTGATAAAATAAGGCAGAATATTTCTCATAATATATCTCAGTTGCAAAAAAATTGAAAAACTGCAATCACCAATGACACAGATAGATAACTTTAACACAATGTCAGAATTTTGTTTAATTGATTATGAGACTCTTGGAAAAAACTGTACAAAATCTCAGTTCTTCAACATCTGAACTGGACATTCTGCCCACCAACTTTTTTAAGTCTGTTCTTCATCTTATAATTACAGATGTGCTTCAAATTATAAATACATCCTTGGAGACTGGCGTTGTTCCTGTGTCCCTAAAAAAAGCTGTTGTAAAGCCCCTTCTTAAAAAAAATAATCTGGATCCTTCAGTGTTAAATAACTACAGGCCAATATCAAATCTACCATTCATCGGGAAAATCCTGGAAAAAATTGTCTTCAATCAATTAACTGCCTTCTTGATATCAAACAGCCGTTTTGATAATTTTCAGTCAGGATTTCGTGCCAATCATAGCACTGAAACAGCGCTGATTAAAGTTATAAATGACATACGTCTTAATACTGATGCAGGCAAAACATCAGTCCTGGTGTTACTGGACCTCAGTGCAGCTTTTGATACTGTTGATCACAACATACTGCTATATCGACTTGAACACTGGGTTGGATTGACTGGTAAAGTTATCAATTGGTTAAAATCATACTTAAAAGATAGAAGCTTCTTTGTTACCCTGGGAAATTGTTCCTCAACGTCAATGCCCTTGACCTGTGGTGTCCCCCAGGGGTCGATTCTTGGACCATTACTTTTCAACCTTTATATGCTCCCACTTGGGCAAATTATCAATAAAAATTCAATTTTGTATCACTGCTATGCAGATGATACCCAAATTTATTTTGCTCTATCACCTAATGACTATGCCCCCCTTGAATGTCTCTACCAGTGCATCGATCAAATCAATAGCTGGATGTCACAAAATTTTCTTCAGTTGAACACAGATAAAACAGAAGTAATTCTATTTGGGGAAAAAAGATGAAAGACTCAGGATTACCACTATTCTTGACACAAAAGGGATTAAAACTAAAGAAATGGTTAAAAATCTTGGTGTTTTCATTGACAGCGAGCTAAACTTTGACAGTCACATGAAAGCAATCACTAAAACGGCATTTTATCCCCTAAAAAACATTTCCAAACTAAGAGGACTTATGTCAAAAAATGATCTGGAAAAACTAATACATGCCTTCATCTCTAGTAGAGTTGATTACTGCAATGGCCTTTTCACAGGCCTGACAAAAGAGACCATCAAGCGACTTCAGCTGGTTCAAAATGCAGCGGCGAGGGTTCTCACACGAACAAAAAGAACAGAGCACATTACTCCAATTCTAAGGTCCCTTCACTGGCTTCCAGTAAGCTACAGAATTGACTTTAAAGCATTGCTGCTGGTGTACAAATCTCTAAATGGTACAGGGCCCAATTACCTCTCTGATATGTTGCAGCGGCCTAACCCAATCAGATCTACCAGATCGCAACAGAAAAATTTACTATTAAAACCAGTTGTTAAAACAAAGTGTGGTGAAGCAGCTTTTAGCTACTATGCAGTACAGCTATGGAACCAACTGCCAGAGGACATTAAAAATGCTCCTGCTGTTGGCAGCTTCAAATCTAGGTTAAAGACCAAGCTGGTCTCAGATGCTTTCTGTTAAATAATTAATATTTTTACATTTTTTATAATCTTTACTTTCTCTGCATGTTTTAAATTTACTTTAATTTTATTCTATTTTATTCCGCTGGTTTCTTTTTTTTCTCCTTTTTTCTTTTTGGCATTTTATTATTTTATTTCTACTATTGTTTAATTCTTATTATTCTCTTTTAATTCTTTTAATTAATTGTTTTAGATTAAAAATAAAATTATTTTATGTAATTTTATTTCTCTATTGTTTACTGTTTTTGTTTTTGCTTCTGTAAAGCACATTGAACTGCCATTGTGTATGAAATGTGCTATATAAATAAACTTGCCTTGCCTTGGGGTCACTGTCCTGTTGGAACACCTAATTAAGCCCATGTTTCAACCATCTCATTGAAGGTTATGCTGAAGAATTCTGAGGTAGTCCTCTTTCTTCATTATTCCATCCACTTTGATTAATCGTTCTTGGGGTTGAACACCTCACCTTTATTTCTCCATGCATACCTCTGCTTTGGCCAAATAACTCAATCTGTGTCTGATCATCTGATCATAAAACTTTCCTCCAGAAGGATTTTTCCTTTGTCCATGTGGTCAACTGCAAATTTTTCATCAAACATGTAGGTGTTGATTTTGGAGAAAGGGCTTCATTCTTGAAATGGCAGCTTCTCAATCCATGGAGATGTAAAGCTCACTTGACTGGAGACAGTAACACTGGTGTTCCAGCAGCTTCTCGTTCATGGCAGACCTGTATCTTGGTGGTTCCTGGGTTGTTGACCATCTGAATCAACTTCCTTTCAGCAGAGGGTGACAGATTGGGTCTTCTTCCAGACCTTTGTCACTAATATAAACTAAAGGAACCTGTCTAGTGGCCCTTTTCCACTACCCTTTTTCAGCTCACTTCAGCTCGCTTCAGCTCACTTCAGCCCGACACGGCTCGCGTTTCGACTACCAAAAACCAGCACGACTCAGCTCGCTTCAGCCCTGCTTAGTCCCTAAAACTCGCACGGTTTTGGAGTGGGGCTGAAGCGAGCCAAAGCGAGCCGAGTGAGGTTGGGGGCGTGAGCAGACACTCCCCTGTGCACTGATTGGTGAGGAGCAGTGTCCTCACATGCCCACACACGCCCCGCGAGCACGCTGGGATCTGTAAACACCGTAAACCCGGAAGAAGAAGAATTACGAATTACGAGAATTTCTGAAGCGTTATGCGCCTCGCCTCATCTATACGCTCTTGCCAGTATCTGTCCGCGTTGTCGGTGACAACAAGCCACAGCACCAAGACCAACAACACTAACGACTCCATGTCCTCCATGTTTATTGTTTACTATCCGGGTCGTGAGACTACCGCTTAAAAGATCACTGATGTCACTGTTTGCGCTGCTTAACGACATCACCTGACGTCCACCCACTTTCGCTAACTCCACCCAATGTGTCCACCCACTTCCAGCCAGCACGGTTCAGCGCGGTTGTAGTCGAAATGCAACTCCAACAGCCCCGCTCAGCTCGACTCAGCATGGCACAGCTCAGCCGCGTTTGTAGTGGAAAAGCGGCATAGGTGTGTTTTCAGGTGTTTTATTGAGTTCAATGTTGTCATTCCAATGTCTTTAATTTTCTTTGCAATCCTTCTGTTATATGCAAGGACTTTGAACTTTCTGTCGCTGAAGACTATCACGAATGGTGATCCTGCCAAAGCAACGATGCATATGGAGGTAGAATTCTGCCAAAACGTCAATACATTCTCCAAATCCCCAACAACTTGTAAACAGAGCATGATAGAGATATCCATTTAGCATGCTTACAGCTGGTCTTGGCCAGTTTGCTTGCTAATTATTTTGGCCAGTTGAAGTTAAATCCTTGAAACTTATCTTCTGCTTCTTGTTTTTATAAGGCGATCCTGATCAGTGATTTCATACTTTATCACCTGCTGACACACCCTGTTACACACCGACAACCTGGCTTCTTACATCCCACCTTCCAATCATTCAGCTCCAACACACTCTTGAACGTGGATCTGTCCTGGACTCATGTTTGTCTTTCAATAACTGAAAAACATCCCTGAACAGCTGTGTCCGAGTCAGTGACTGTTGTACTGGATTTCCCTGAAGCAGAATCTTCTCGGTGGTAGAGAACTACATTCCTAGATCATACTTTGTCCGTTCAACTTTCTTCTTTACACACAGATCAAAGCCTGTCAGAATGTGATTTAATTAAAAAAAAAAAAAAAAATCGGTCCCCTATGGGTCCATGTGGCTCCTGCTTATAAATAAAATAGTTTTCTGATCTCATGTCCATACAGTAAATATAGCACATATATATATTTTTACTCTATGAGGCAGTAGCCACAAAAATGAAGCGTAATCCAAAAATAAGCAATTTAAAAATGACATAAGTAAAATATGCCAAGTGTCTGTACTTTAGATTATTCTTTACACAGTTTTCGAAACTGAAACCGCCGAACCGAGGCTGACATACACACGCTGTCACCATGACCCAAACTCTTATTTCCCGGAAAAGGCCCGGCGCTAGAGCTCAGTGGTCTCTTTTCGACAACTCGGAAGCCCGTCACATCTCCATCACACATGGGACCACTGGCCGAAGAAGGTGAGGAAAGGGGGACGACTGGGAGTAGATTTTAAAATAGGAACGCACTTTCCCTCGGTAATAAGCATAAACATGTCTGAAAGCGATTTATTTAGTCTAGTCCATTTATTTCGAATGGTATACACTCACCAGTTACTTTAAAAGGAACACCTGTATGTGCATGCACAGTGCACTATTGTTGCGCTCACTCTTACAACACGATGACATCGTGGCTCCGCCTGCATGAGGCAGTAGCCACAAAAATGCCCCACAAATTGCAAATATACACGCTGTGCTTTACAACATACATTTCTCAAAGACAGTGTGCTTTGCAAATAAAAAAGATTCAAGATGTTTATTTGTCATGTACACAATAACAGACACAGCGGTTTATTATTGGGTAATGAAATTCTAATTTTGCAACTGCCAGACCAAATTATGGTTACCAATATAAAAAGAAAAAAATATATATGAGTGATTCCACGCTTATGGGTACTGAAATGGGGACATGAACTTATTCACCTAAAACCATTTCTTTTTTTTACCATCAGGTCACAAAACATGTAATCTTTAATGAATGATATGTTAAAAGATAACTTTAATTTTCTGAGATGTAATAAAAACATATTTATATGCCAAAGTCAAGCCTATGAGTTCCAAAATGATGTCTGTTACATTACTTCTGTTACGATTGTCCATCTCGCGTCTGTTACAAATTAATTACAATCTAGCTATATACCATGTTAATCTTATTGAAAGAATGTGTATGTTTATTCTACTACACATGTTTATTAATTATATTTGCTAAAACATCACCTTCCTATGTTTCAAAAAGTAATTCTACATTGTTAAAATTGAGAATATATATGTCCACAACACTTCTGTTACGTTCTGACTTTGGCATATAAATATGTTTTTATTACATCTCAGAAAATTAAAGTTATCTTTTAACATATCATTCATTAAAGATTACATGTTTTGTGACCTGATGGTAAAAAAAAGAAATGGTTTTAGGTGAATTTTTAAAAACAAGTTCATGTCCCCATTTCAGTACCCATAAGCGTGGAATCACTTATATATATATATATATATATATATATATATATATATATATATATATATATATATATATATATAAAATATAAAAAGTGCATATGGAATGCAAAATATAAAAATAGAATGAAAAATGAAAACATTTTTTAAAAAAAAGGAGAAACAAACAAAACAGTGTGCAAATATAGAGCTAGATATACTGTGCAATGTCTTGTGCAAAATTGCTAATATAATCTGTGGCTCAAAGCCTGATGGAAATATAGAGGTAGATGGTGATTATTCAGAGCAGGTCATGATATATTTTTTACCATATTAACATGCCATTGTGTGTTATGCCTGATGTAAAGACTCTCGTCTCTGCGAGCCTACCACACAGATTTAATACTTGTCATTTTTAGGGCATACCTAACAACGTGTTTTCTTTCTCCCCCCCCCCCCCCATCTGTCCCTCTGAGTTACATGTTGATCCTGGGATTGAGATGCTGGCCTCTTCTGCCCCTCGGACCTGCTTGATCCATCCTGGTGCCCTGTGTCTGGTCGGAGTTTTATCGCCCCACTCCTGTGAAGGACGGCCCCATGAGGACAGTTGAGGGTTATACCTGTTAAAACTGTTAATATTATAGTCAGGCTGTCTGTTGTTGCCCAAATGAGGATGGGTTCCCTTTTGAGTCTGGTTCCTCTCGAGGTTTCTTCCTCATGTCGTCTGAGGGAGTTTTTCCTTGCCACCGTCGCCACAGGCTTGCTCATTGGGGATAGATTAGGGATAAAATTAGCTCATGTTTTAAGTCGTTCAAATTCTGTCAAGCTGCTTTGCGACAATGTTTGTTAAAAGCGCTGTACAAATAAACTTGATTTGATTTGATTTGATAATCCGTGGTTCAAAAGCCTGACGGCCTGGGGGTAAAAACTGTTCGTCAGTCTAGTAGTCCTTGCTTTCACACTCCTGTAGCGTCTGCCAGATGGTAGGCGCGTGAATAGTCTGTGTTGTGGGTGTGTTTGGTCCCTGATGATGCTCTGTGCCCTTTTTGTGACCCGGGTGTTGTAAAAAGCACAGTGATTAAAGTTTTATAATGTCTTGTGCAAGAACAAATAAGGGCAGATGCAATAAGCTTTTGCTTCTGTCTAATCCTTTTCAGTCTTTCTTGCTGATATGTAAGTAACCAGTGTGTATGTTACTGAAAGTTGAAATGACCGAAATAAATAATTAAATCTAATCTTAAAAAAAAAAAAATTCTAACAAATGCTGCTTATAATTAATTAATTAATATGCAGGGCAGATTCCACAAGTGTAAAGAAAGAATGCAAAGAAATAAGCTATATTTTGTATGTCTGTGTTATTGGTTTTACAAATGCAACACTTTTTTTTTTTTAAACAAATACACAGCAACACGTCATTTAGGCTACGTTTACATTAGACCGTATCTGTCTCGTTTTCTTCGCGGATGCACTGTCCGTTTACATTAAAACGCCTGGAAACGCCGGGAAACGGGAATCCGCCAGGGTCCATGTATTCAATCCAGATCGTGTCTGGTCCGGTGCTGTGTAAACATTGAGAATACGCGGATACGCTGTGCTGAGCTCTAGCTGGCGTCGTCATTGGACAACGTCACTGTGACATCCACCTTCCTGATTCGCTGGCGTTGGTCATGTGACGCGACTGCTGAAAAATGGCGCAGACTTCCACCTTGTATCACCTTTCATTAAAGAGTATAAAAGTATGAAAATACTGCAAATACTGATGCAAATACTGCCCATTGTGTAGTTATGATTGTCTTTAGGCTTGCCATCCTTCCACTTGCAAGTGGTAAGTGATCTGCGCTGAGATCACACACACAGCGGCTCAGTCCCGAATCACTGCTCGTGCGCTTCACTCGAGCGCTCTGTGAGCTGCGCAGGGCCGGAGTGCGCACCCTCCAGAGGGCACTCGCTGTTCAGGGCGGAGTGATTTGGAGCGCAGGATGCCTGCGGAGCCGAGTGTATCCGTGTATTGGCGTTGCTGTGTGCACGCGAATCGTGTATTGGTGTTGCTGTGTGCACACTAATCGTTTTAAAAACGTTAATCTGATGATCCGCTGATACGGTCTAATGTAAACCCCACCTTAGTCACATGACCTTCAGCATTGATATTCCATTGGACAAGTTGCATATGCAAATGCCCTGATTTTCTCACAAATGGGCTGAACACCAAAACAGCACGTGGCACCACAGGGACCCCAAACATCCATTCAGCCGTTCAAAGCAATTGCCTCAGATTTCTGCAGATCGGTCAGTGCGCATGAACACGGTGTTTCAATGCCCTTTTTACACACCTACTCCACATTATCATTCTAATTATTTTACGCCGTTTTGACTGACTGAGCGAACTGCAAACAGCTGCCTACAAATCATGGTCTGCTCATGCACAATTACTTCACACTCTTATCAGCATGGATCACTTCCCTAAATTGACAAATAATAATTTGGCTCTTTAATTGAAAAAAAAAGCCTCAATGAGGCTGGAGCTCATACCGGCCGCTGGTGTTGTGTGTGAGTTTGAAATCCGATCAATCCTGTGGGAGGAGTAGTGATTTTTGTGAAACTGTATCTGACCCCTGTGTCACCATGTGCATGGCAGGTGGCGCCACCTGGTGAACAATTCTTGTTGGAATATGTCTTTAGAGTCTTCTGGGTAGACTGGTACCAAAATCCAGAATTGTGACACCCAAAGGCATTTTTGAGACAAAGTCAGCAAACAGTCTTATTTTGTCAATTTGGGTGTGCCGAATTCAAATCTGCAATATGCTGAGCTCTATCTGACCTCTGTTGACCTCTAGAGGTCATTGAACTTTGGGCCTGTAAACGTCTCAGCTGAACCCAGTTTCTCAGCTTTCTAAGGAATGAAATGTACTAAAATGATTAATGAAGTTAGCAAATGGCCTTGTTTGTTAAATGTTTGGGTGATGAATTCATTTTTCATTTGTAAAACGATATATGACCTCTGATAACCTCAAGGTCATTAAACTTGGCCTATGGAGCACTTGCATGTGACGTCACATCCGCTCCAGATTGTAGACAAACGCCATCTTGGCGGTCAAGCGCCATATTTCCGCCGCCTTTCCGACGCTGACTTTCTTTTTTTTTTTGCTGAAATATTCAAAAATTACCGTGCCACAATGCCGGATACTTGCATGGCATATAAATGCCACAACAGGAGAGGTCAGAAAACAGGAAGAAAGTTTCATAGGCTGCCACGGGATCCTGACAGGCGCGCAAAATGGATTGCTGCTATCGGCCGGGCTGATCCAAACAACAAGAACAAGGCATGGGTACCGACTGGAAGGAGCGATCACTGGCGCCTGTGCAGTGACCATTTCATCTCAGGTTCGTCATGTATTTATTTCAGTATATCCATGTGGTTATTTGCAGCATAAGTTTATGACTTGCTCTAATAAAAAAATTCCGGGAAGTGGGAGCCTGAGAAAAGAGGGTTGGGGCGGGGGGGGGGGGGGGGGGGGGGGGGGGGGTGGATTGGGTCTTTAGCGGTGTGGTACGAAAAAAAACAGTAAAGAACTTATAAGAATTTACCACTGTCTTAGTAGTAAATCCTTATAAATATAAGGATCAATCCTTATAAGGACTTATAAATAAATATATATGCCATGTATGATTTACTCCTGAAAGTGGCGCTTTTTGCATTATCCTCATACAAATTTATGAAAATCTAGTATGTATGAAGTGAACATTGTGCATGGTTTTTACAGATAATGTGTATGATGAATTACACCGTCCTGAATTTCTGTAGAGATAACTCTCCAGAGATTTATAAGCACGCAGTGCTTCACCACTGAACAGCGAAGGAAAGTTGATTAGGTAATTATACACGTCTGGGTAGACCCCGAAGCCGCCGCCAGGCGCCGCTAAAACTGCCATTTAGAATTTGAGCCGCCGCTAGCCAATAATTTTGTAAGCCAATTTGAGCCGCTATCTAATAAAATTTGGCTGAGCCACTAAGAATTGTGTATATCAAATAATGGGTTTATCCACATCATGAGCTACAAGAAAAGTGACACAAACATGATCAACTGTACACACTAGTAGTAACACAATAGAGACGTATAGGCATACACTGTAGAGATTTAGAACTGATATCACAGCACAGAGAGCCACCACAAGCTTGCCGTTGTGAGTGACTACCTGTCTGGCTTCCCGCCCCTCACACCGTTACCACGATACACTGGGGAACCCGGGAACCCACCCAGAGCATCAATCGACTCCGATATCGACGAGATGGCTGCATTCTTTGCCGCTGCTGAGGGAAAGTGTAAAGGTTTGTTTGTTTGTTTCACATACTTCGAGATTGATAAAAAAAAAAAGTACTCCACCACTCTACTTTCATCATAGTAAGATAGCTGCCAGTCCTTCACTGGTCATTGCTAGTGAGAGTAGATAGCTAGATGCCTTCCTCGAACAATCCAGATTAGCTTATTATTAGCATTGAACTACAATCTTGCTAGATTTATATTTACAATGAAGTAAGAGACCAGGGGACCTGTGGTAATTTGCTATTTATTCCCCCCATTTGTTTGATCCGTTCGCCCGGATATATGCCACACAGTGACGTCCAGTATCAGCCATTTGTAGCCATAAACATTTTGGTGGCTGCAGCAGCCATTAAGGTTTTGGCTGAGTCAGCTAGCCAGCCAATAATTTCATCAGCCAGCCATTATCCTGAAAACAAACGGCTTCGGGGTCTACGTCTGGGTATTCCACCTCCGGCAGTTCAAGATCCACTGACACGGTCGTGAAAACTCCGTCCGGTAAGCCATAAGGGTCACAAATCTGTAGACCGTTTATTTTAGACATATATCTAATTATCTGTGCATTAGAAAAATGAGCCGTGTAGTCCGTCGGTTGAAATTGATCCATTCTGTACACGAGTGCAGCAGTATTCAGCTGTGTTGTTGCCCGACAAGATGGCGTCTGTGTACTTTCCGGTCACATGACTGCAAGATCTCTATAGGCCTATGCATTTAACGGCATTTTTAAACTGACTTTACTCCCCCAAAAAGAATATGAACAGACAAAAAACAAATAGAAAGGAACAAATACAACATTAAATGCCAGTCCATGTACATGTGACTTACTTTTCACAATGAGAATGCCTCGGCGATCACCTTACATAACATTGCATTACATTTAGCGGTTATTGTTTATACAAAGCTACTGAAAAAAGGACAGATTCAGCAGCATACAAAATGTGGGGGCGTACAGGGTATACAGGTTAATCAGGGTTAGTATAGATGAGAGTTTTTTTCTTTGTTTTTTGTAAAGGCTTTACCCCGTTTAAAACAAAACAAAAACAAAGAAAAAAACTCTCATATACACTAACCCTGATGAACCTGTATACCCTGTACGCCCCCACATTTTGTATGCTGCTGAATCTGTCCTTTTTTCAGTAGCTTTGTATAAACAATAACCGCTAAATGTAATGCAATGTTATGTAAGGTGATCGCCGAGGCATTCTCATTGTGAAAAGTAAGTCACATGTACATGGACTGGCATTTAATGTTGTATTTGTTCCTTTCTATTTGTTTTTTGTCTGTTCATATTCTTTTTGGGGGAGTAAAGTCAGTTTAAAAATGCCGTTAAATGCATAGGCCTATAGGCCAAGTTTAATGACCTTGAGGTTATCAGAGGTCATATGTCATTTTACAAATGAAAAATGAATTCAGCACCCAAACATTTAACAAACAAGGCCATTTACTAACTTCATTAATCATTTTAGTACATTTCATTCCTTAGAAAGCTGAGAAACTGGGTTCAGCAGAGACGTTTACAGGCCCAAAGTTCAATGACCTCTAGAGGTCAACAGAGGTCAGATAGAGCTCGGCATATTGCAGATTTGAATTCGGCACACCCAAATTGACAAAATAAGACTGTTTGCCGACTTTGTCTCAAAAATGCCTTTAACTCCTTAAATAAGCACTTTTTTGAATTTTGGTACCAGTCTACGGTGAGTTTCAGTGAAAACATCCCAGCAGTTTACAAAGAGTAGCGTTTAATATGACGAGTCACACAAAAATTTCAGACGCCCATAAAATCGTAAATATGACAGGTGGCACCACTGTCGACAACTTTTATGCACAGCCACCTGGGGAACACGGTATGCGAGTTTGATCGAAATCGATTATTCTTGTAGGAGGAGCAGCGATTTTTGTAAATTGTGGACGGACGATGATGACAGACGATGCGTGATCAAATAAGCTCATCTGGCCTGCCCTGCGGCAAGAACCCTGAATGTCAGTCAAACAAATGAGATGGTGGAGGACTTTAGGAGGACCAGGTGTGGAACAAGTGTCCAGTTTCAGATTCTAAGGTGTAAACCTCACCACCATCATCACAGACTCTGAACTCCTCACTTTTAGCGAAAAAAAAAATTGCACACCAATGCATCTGCTTCATCTCCATAGGGCTTTCCCCAAAGCGTGGATACGTGGCGCTCTGCTGTGCTGTCACTTGCACACCAAAAATAAAAATCAATACGATAATTCAGGGGTTTTCAAAGTGTGGGAGAGTCGCCCCCCCCCCCCCCCTCGGAGAGCAAATAAACAACAGCGCCCCCCCTTACAATTTTTGTTGTTGCTATACTTAATGTTCCATTCGTATTTAAAAAAAAAAATGGTTGTTGTACACATTATTTTTTTCTTTTTCACATTTTAAACATCTGTGCTTTTTAAAACATCTTGTTTTACACATTTTAAACATCCCATAGCATTGTTAGCTAGCACCTCTTGGCAGACAGCACACTGTGGCAGTGGAGCATCTTCAGATCCAGTCCATGAAAATCCAAACTTTAAATAATCGTGGTCATACTTCCTTCTTTTTTCAGTCCCCCAGGATTCCGCGGGCCTTTTTTGTGATTGTTGCGGGCTAAAATGTCTGATGTTGCGGGGGTTTTCCAAAAAAATTGCGATGAAAGTTGCGGTGTTTTTTAGGTTTTTGTTGCGATTACATTGCGGGAGGAAGTGAAAGTTGCGAGAAATTGTTGCGATTTTCTCTTTTTGTGATTAAAATTGAGTGATATGTTAAATATTAAGTTATTACTGAAAAACTATTGATTAAAAAAACAAAGACACTGAGAAATGGTCCTATAAACAACTTTACCAATATAAAAGATTACCAGGACTACAAAAATGCAGAAAAATAGGCTTTACTTATCCAAATGCACCTGTTGGTTCAAAAGTTAAAGTGCAGAGAACCTCACAGCACAACATGAAGTTACCTTAAAATATAATATAAATGCCTCAGCTTTCATGTAAGAAAAAAACTATTAATACTAGTACTGTGTGCAGGCAGTCTCTCCTGAAGACTAAATTAAACAATAATTATAAACTAATAAAATAAATGGCTCAGGCTTCATAGAAGAAAAAAAACAATTTGAACAGAATCTCACAGTATGATGCTGAAGCTGCCTAAACAATGGAAAATAAAATACCATTTTGGCAAAAATGTTGGCATCCATTAATTTCTTGTATTAAGTAAAAAAAAAATAAAGTGCACACAGTCCTTCACTGTAAACATAACACACTTTCAGTAACAGAATTTAAGCCTACATAAACACTGACTCGCGCATCATGCAATGCTGCCAGATACTGCTGACGGTTTCCAGTCCAAAATATATTCAAAACCCGTCAAAATGCACTTGAAACCGCCAATCTGGCAACACTGCGCGCATGCTGCTTCTCTTGAACATAGACATCCGGAAGTAAGGCGGAAGGTAGTTTGTCGATGTCACCTCAAGACGACGCCAACGATTGGTCAAATTTGCGGGAAAGTTGCGGTGATTGGATATAATTGCAACACCGCCCTGAATTTGCGGGGATTGGTTGAATTTGCGCTGAAGTTGCAAATCGCAACATCCTGGAGGCTCTGTTTTTTTGCTTGGCCGTCTCCTCACTCCCTGTAGCTTTAGGTACTAAAAATCGATCCATTTTGTCTCTCACGTTGCGCCCCCCCTGAAGAACTCTGGCGCCCCCCAGGGGGGGCGCGCCCCACACTTTGAAAAGCCCTGCGATAATTGAATAATGCAGAGTACTTTCCTTACCTAAATATCTCCTATTCCTCTCTGAAAATGAGTAATAACTATAATTAAAGCCGCAAGCGGCCTCGACGGGCCCTCGCGCCAGCGGCCAAGGGGGGCGGGGGCATGCGTCCCCGCGAAATACCTTCCACAGCTTCTTCGGCAAGAGACATTACTCCCACAATGGCGACAAAGCACAAAATTGGACACATGGCAACAATAGGGTCTCGCACTGTACGGTGCTCGGGGGGCGCTATAGAGGCCCGGAGGCCCGCCTGGATCTGGGCTTCTGGTTCTCAGTAGCGGTGGCAGTCTAAGAAAAAGGAGCCAAATTTCGTGCGTTGTCGACCATGGCAAGCGCCCCAATAAGGGTCTTGTAAAGAGTTTGCTTGCCAAGATTGACAAATCAGAAGCTGCAATATCATTTCTGCCATAACCAGCACCCCCAGGGGCGAAAGTGCACAAAATTTGGCGCACATGTCAGGTGAGCTATGAAGAGTGTGCGTATGAAGTTTGATGACAATTGAGAAAATAGAAGATGAGATATAGATTTTTGAAGAATAAATTTTTTGGTTTTTCCTGTGTCAGTAGGTGGCGCTATGCCGTACATGAGCGATTATGAGTTGGAAAAATAAATGTCTACAACAGCAACGCACTATCACAAGGTAGTGGTGTGAAGGAAAAGCATTATGGAATTATTTACCAAAAACCCGTTTTGGAGCAACTGCGTCGGCCAAAAACAGCGCCCCCCATGGACGAAAGTTCCCAAAATGTGGTATACATGACATGGGAGGTAGTAAGAGGGTGGCCGTGAAGTTTGACCAAATTTGAGGAAAGATTGGATTTTTTGCCCAAAAATAGCGCCCCCAGTGGCGAAATATCACAGAAATTGGGTAACATGTCAGAAGCCCAATGAGTGATTAGCCTGTGAAGTATGAGCAGTTTTGAGCAATCAGAAGATTTGTTATGAATTTTTAAGCATGTAAAATTTTGCATCGAAAATTGATTGACGTATAACTTCTGAACGGTTAATCCGACGTGAAACGTATTTAGTAACTTTTGTCAGCCATGTCTGTCGATGATGTGTATCAATTTTGGTGACAGTCCTATGAACGGTCTAGGAGGAGTTGCGCCGTCTTCGTGGCCATGCATTTCGCACAAAAGTGAAATTACCTCACTTCCTGTTGGGCGTGGCTAATGCATTGGCATTACATTTTTGTCCAGCGTAGTGAGATACATATGTGTACCAAATGGCATGCCACTACTACAAACTACATGGCACCCAGGCACCTTAATGCGGGAGGCCAAAATCACAACGACTTAGGGGGCGCTATAGAGGCCCTGAGCCCCGGCCAAGTTTGGGCTTTTGGTTCTGAGTAGCGGTGGCAATTCTCGGAACTGGCGCCAAATTTCGTGCGTTTTCGCCCATGGCAAGCGCCCCGAAAATGGCCCAACAGCAGAGAAAAATAAAGAAGAAGAAGAAGAAGACGGAAGAATAATAATAGTGAACTCTTACAAGAACAATAGGGCCTTCGCCCATAGGGCTCGGGCCCTAATAATAGAAAGAGATTGTAATATGTAGGTCAAGACGATCCTGGTACTCAACCCAGAAGTGAAAATAAAGGGTTTCACCGCGTGCACTGACTGCCATTCACAACCAGACAAAACCATGTTCCAGGCGCTGATCACTAGATGGCGCTGTTGTGTGGTTTTACCTTGATTCTGTTCCTGGCGCAATACTGCAGGCTTTTGCGTGGGACTTTTGCCTGTTGGGCTGCAGGTTTGTAGTTGACAGCTGTATTGCTAATATTCTAATTTTAGCCGTTATTGCTGGGTTTCACGTGACGTCACATCCGCCTCATTAGTTATTCAAAACTTTCGCTTTGGTCTACCAAAGCTCAGTTGACAAAGCGTTTGTACGAAAAATGCATGAAAAATTCCTCACGCTTGCGTTGTTTTAGGTTCTTCGAATCAGTCAAACTGTGAAACTGATAAAAGTTTCTTCAGGGTTCCCTGTGAACTAATAAAAAAGGGTGAACGAAGAAAGGATTTCACAAGAAGACGTGGAGAAAGGCGGCTTTTGAGCCTCTGACTGAAATGGAAGGGAGCCGAGTCGAAGCGTGCTGGAGTTTGCAGTGATCACTTGGTGAAAGGTCTGTATTTCCCTCTCAGCTCTGGCCTGAGTGTTTTCCAACTACTTTTCTTGCGATGTGTCATTATTTTAAGGTACTTTTTTTTTTTTTTAGTCACGAAGCGCTAAAGTCTCCAGCTGTTTCTTTGTTTACTCCTCACAAAGCCCGTATGCATCAAGGTCGCGACAAAATTCTTCCCCAGCCGTACAGTTACAATGCGCCGTGACCACTTCTCCGTCTTGTTTAACTCAGATCCAGGCCTTTAAAGGGGTTTCTGATGATCTTTGTGAACGATTTAGCTGAGAGAGAAGAGCCAACACAAGTGTGAATCAAGTGAACTGTTGTTCGTTTACACTTCAACTTGCAGCGCTTCGTTGTACAGACGCGAACGAAAAGCTTAAAAAAAAAAAAAAACGTACACGGGCAAAAACAATCCAGGATTCACTGGGCAGCGACTTGATCCCGAGGTCCTTTACCCAGCCGCATACAAAAAAGTTGTAAGCCTCCATACTCTTCCACGCTTTCATCTGTTTTGCGGTGTAGAAGGACGTCTGCAACACCAGATACAGTGGTGCTTGAAAGTTTGTGAACCCTTTAGAATGTTCTATATTTCTGCATAAATATGACCTAAAACATCATCAGATTTTCACACAAGTCCTAAAAGTAGATAAAGAGAACACAGTTAAACAAATGAGACAAAAATATTATACTTGGTCATTTATTTATTGAGGAAAATGATCCAATATTACATATCTGTGAGTGGCAAAAGTATGTGAACCTTTGCTTTCAGTATCTGGTGTGACCCGTTTGTGCAGCAATAACTGCAACTAAACGTTTGCGGTAACTGTTGACAGGGCTCTACAGTGCGCACATTTCACTCGCTTTTGCGAGCGAATTTTTCGGCATGCGAACGACGAAAAAAAAACGCGCATTCGTGCGAGGGCTTCTTGCGGCCGACAATTTAGGAAAGCACTGAGCACAGACGCGACGAGTTTAACATTCTAAAATGTATGAAACGTTAAACTGCAAAGTATGTAAATCCAGCGCTGGATAGCCGACCGAATATAGTGTAACGAGTAACGGCCTGTACTGTTGTAAGTGTGTGTGTTCAGTGTTGTGTGTGTGTGTGTTCAGTGTTGTGTGTGTGTGTGTGTTCTGCCTGCGCCTTGCTCCCTGTCTGTAGTTGCGTGCATTGCCTCTGTCTTGCACTGCGGTGCGTTTTACCGGGACATGAGATTTCAGCATTTTTATTCTTCTCGGTCTGTAGCTTGAATAAGTTTAGGCTACTGAATAACACTTTCAGTTAAAGTTGAGTCTGGTGCTTTTGTGCTGACGCTACAATAGCCTACTATCACAATAAATATCCCCCGTAACATTTCCCGTTTTCTACTCCTCTTTCTGTGATTGTTCCTCTTTCCCACGGTTGTATGTTGTGGGTGTGGCATTAGGTGAGAAAAGTGCTTTTTAGGGATTCATCAGATCATTCAACTGAGAGCTGGTTCGGACCGAGCTGAGAAATATATTCGCTATGCAGAGAATAACGGCGTTTTTTAAAAGCAATGATGGTGGAAACAAGAATAAAAGAACGGACGAGGAAGAAAGTGTAGTGAAGAAAGCTAGAACGACGGGAGAAGGTGCGGGAAAATTATATAATGAGATGGAAAGCACACACCCCAGTGCAAACATTTAGATGGGAACATACCGTACAACACAGCAGAAAAACAAATAATATATATGCACAACTGGGCATGTTGAGGTGCAGATGTTAATTGCACATTAGTTATAGAAACTCAGTTCAGCTACAAAACTCAGGATATTGCACTGTATTTGGTATTGCATTGTATTGGGTATGGATGTAAAAGTGTAGAAATATAAATATAAAATATACAAAAGCTATAAAAACTAAAAAGTTGCTGTGTGAGGTTGCGCTGTAATAAGTATTGCACTGTATCAGGTAAGTGTGAGAATATTGTCCTTTTAGGTCCTTGTTGGTGCATTGTTGCACCTGCCAGAAGTGGCATCAGTCAGTGCATGTAATTGGCCTTTTTCACATTACGTCACTTGCAGAAGAACCTCACATCCGTTTTCAGCCTTTTGAATGGAAGAAGAGGCGGCATGCTAATCTGCTGGCTAACAAGTAGCAACCATAGAAAGTCAGTAAACTTCCTTTCCATAACAAGGCAGATAGGTGACTGGAATGGTCGCAAACAATACGTAATGATAAACAACAATGCGCAATATTATTATCAGTCTTATCTGTGAATGACACAGTTTTGTTAACATATGTTGCCGCCGTATACCTCTTCTTCCATTCAAAAGGCTGAAAATGGATACGAGTTCCCCTGCAAGTGACGTAATGTGAAAAAGGCTAATTGTTCAAGGTGGTTGAAGACCAAAGAACTCAGAGCCAGGGTGGGAGCTGTCCTTGATGATGTTCTGCGCGCTTCGGCAGCGCATTGATACGGAGCTCAGATATCAATGCGCTGCCGAAGCGCGCAGAAGGTGTTAGTACGCCTGTCATTATAGTGCGGACTTTCCATAGCATAGAAAATCGCCACATTTCAATTTGTGTAACTGAACTTGTTTCATATCACTGCTCATATAAACCTATGTAAACAGGAAAAACGCGGAAGAGTTTGGTCGCATCTAACTACAGCCCCAAAAAATACCGTTGGCCATGCTGAGCCTAGCTACATTGCTAACAGGAGTGACAGCGCGTCTGACTGCGTCTGACTGACTGGGAGGTCGCGCAAAGCTCGGATAGGTACGGAGCAGCTCGTCTCAATTCAGATAAGAGCATATTTCATTACGGAAATACGGTGGACTGTTCCTTTAAGACCTTTTTAAGACCACTTAAATGAGAATTAAGACCTACATCGCACCCATTATGCGGTCATAGAACACCAGATCAAATTCCCAATAATGACAAATGTTTCAAGTAAAAATACTTTTATTATAAAAAAGTTATATACTTAAGTCATTATGTGCATTGCTTGTCGAATCTTCACATTCAAGACAAAAAACCAAGTCTAAACCTGGAAGAAAGGAGCACAACGTAGGGTCCACGTCATGGCCTTAAAGGTACACAAAAATGCAATCGGCATACCAACACATTAATGCCAAAGGTGTGCACTCACCAGTCAAAAAGCCAAACTGAGGGCCCAACTCGAGGCCTGAAGAACTGTCTCTGAACTAATTATGACCGTGCACCCAGAGACGATACTTAAAATAAAAAAGTGATGTGGGTGTATTTTTTTTTTAAATAAAATATCAAAACATTCACAACACTCTAAACAGACAGACTCTTTGTCTTAGTTTCCCAGCACTTGCTTCAACCATTTTACATTTTGTACCCTTGTAAACGAGGGAGGGAGAGAGATACAGAGGGGCATAGATAGATAAGAGATGAGGGGGATAGATGGGAAGATAGATAGAGATAGATAGATCGACAAAAATGCAATTGGCGTACCAATACATTGGTACAATGGTGTGCACTCACCAGCCAAAAAGCCAAACCGAGGGCCCAACTCAAGGCCTAAAGAACGGTCTCTGAACTAATTATGACCATGCACCCAGAGACGATAAACAGACAAACTCTTTGTCTTAGTTTCCCAGCACTCAACTTGCTTCAACCATTTTACATTTTAAAGAATACAAAGAAACGTAAATACTCCTAGTGAACAAGGGAGGGAGGGAAGACATAGATGTGGCTAGATAAGAGACACAATGAGAGAAATCCACCACTTGCCTCGTTAACGTCTTTGACCAACTCCTTTGTTATATAAGGAGCAAGACCCAATTTTGTTCTGTAAGACGTTTTGTTTTTTCCACAGGAGAATGTTGTAGCGACTTCCGAGTCTGGGAACACAGCCTTAAAGAGTTCGCTTATGCCCTCATTCGAGCTGTACGAGTGGTGTTCCGTAATTGTTTTTAAAATCCAGAGCACCTCTGCCCGAAGTGTCGGGGTTCCACCGACACCCATCATGCCACTGCTCGGCCCTTGTGTTGTTGCTAGCCTTGCCGATGGTGTCTGGCTTGGCTGACGCTGCTGACGTTCGACAGTGGTGCTAGTCACTGGGCCACATTGACTTTTGAAATTTGCCAGGCGGGCCGGGCCAGCACCAAATTCATACATATCGACATAAACCGGAAAAGCTTTAGTGTTATTGTAAGGCCTTCACTGACAGAGACCCAAATGCAGATCAGATTGACATTTATTTTAGTTCTCAGTCAACAAAAGCAGAGCAGAAAAATGTTTGCAGTTCAATAGATTGGCACTGGATCCATCCAGAAAAGTAACACACACACACACACACACACACACACACACACACGACAGTAAGAAAAGTAGCACACTTAATTCTTAAATTACATCTTTGAGCTGCCAGGATGAGTAGGATGCCAGTGTATTTGTATATTTGTATCATTTTATACATACAACTAAATTGCATCTCATTAAATTGAACTAAATTACATATCAGTACATATCATTTTTGTACATTTCACTGAACTCGTAGATTTACACCTGAGTGTTTTTTTTTAACCATCCACTTCCAGCCTGCCAGTCCAACCAACCACCATTAGTAGGAGAGGCACCACACCATTCCAAAATGTTTGCAGTTCAACAGTTTGGGTACCACACTATGCCAACATGTTTGCAGTTCAGTGGTTTGGGTACCACACTATGCCAACATGTTTACAGTTCAGTGGTTTGGCACTGGATCCATCCAGCCCACAAAATCAAACAAAACAGCTCAAGAAAGCAAAAAACTCCAAACTGGTTTTCAGGTTCAAAGTCACTCACTGAAATATTTCCAGTCCTCAAAAAATCAAAATACAGGTTCCAAACAGGTTTTCATATTCCAAAAGGCCACTCATAGATCAGAATAACCTCCACAGGCAAAAGTCCAGGAACAGATACAAGCAGAAGCAAGGTCAGCTGCTCATAATAGCAGACAGGGACATAAATGAGGGGCGGAGCAGACACCCAAACGCACACGGTACTAAAAAACAAACACCAGCACTACAGCAGCCACCCACGACAACCAAAATTACTAAGAGTTATACTTTTTATATTATTATTGTCTGTAAACATGTGACAACCATCTTATTACAGCTCCAACATAGTTTTAAAAAGAGAAAAAGTGTTAATACTCACATTCACTCAGCAACCGCTGAGCTGTATTCGTCCGTGCTTGCGCTGACTGGTTGTTAGCATAATTAGCATGCTTGGAGGAAAAGTGCCGTTTGATGTTATATTCCTTTAAAACTGCAACGGTTTCTTTGCAAATAAGGCATACAGCCTTTGATCGGACTTCAGCAAAAAATATTTAGTTGTCCATTCTTTATTGAACACCCTGCACTCACTGTCCACTTTTCTTTTTTTAGGACCACTCATTGTAAAGTTTTATCCTGTGTTCTCGAGATCATCAGTGGCACGGGCACCAGAATGACTTCCATGGCACGCGCTGCACCACTCTGCAAATGTAATCTCGCGTGAATACGACTGACTGGAAAGACGGATCTCTAGAACACCTGTCTACGTGATAACACTGACGCTTATAGTTTACAGATCTGCTCAATCGCGTTTATATGATTGTCTTCCGCGGGCCGGATTAAAAACGCCAACGGGCCGGATGTGGCCAACGGGCCGGATGTGGCCCACGGGCCGTAGTTTGCCCACCTCGGTGCCAACTCCAGGTGCATTCGGAGATTGAACCGTGCAGAACTGAGCGATGGGCTGGTGGCGGTGGAGGGCAGATGCAATGTGCTTTGAGCTCTTCATGTGAGACTCTAAAGCGAAATGACCTATAGTGGACAACTTGAAGGTCTTTCGACAAACACAGCATCTTGCTTCAACGTCACTTCCAGGAACCGCCCTCACCCAATCACGATATCTTTCATCTGAAAGCCACTGCTGATTAAAACGACACTTCCCCATGCTGCGATTCGCGGAGTCTCCTCTCCACCACGGACTCCGACGATTGCGCCGGCGCGAAAATGTATCGATATTGTTTCTTTCTTTGCGCATACTCCAAGAAATTCACTGATGTTACGCAAAACCCACGTTTTCACATTGTAGAACAGTATGAGTAAATTTAAGACCTTTGTTTAAAAAATTAAGACTTGGGCAAAGCAATTTAAGACTTTTTAAGGCCTTAATTTTGGAATATTAAATTTAAGACTTTAAGACTTTTAAGACCCCGCGGCTACCATGTTAACTGGGTTCTCTTTATCTACTTTTAGGACTTGTGTGAAAATCTGATGATGTTTTAGGTCATATTTATGCAGAAATATAGAAAATTCTAAAGGGTTCACAAACTTTCAAGCACCACTACATTTTGAGATAAGTTTGAGATAAGAGATGTCGGGGAACTCAACTGAAGGATAGTTTTCGAGATCGTATGACAAATCCTTCTTTCCCAGACTGTAGGGGTCGATTCCATTGCACATAGCAACCTTCTGAATAGATCTAAAGCGAGCAGTGGCTTCTAGATTGCGAGCGTACTCTGATAACTTATCACTTAATTGTTTGCACTACAGCAGCTGTTTAGACCGCCAGCTATTTCACTTCCGGTAAAACCGCTAAGAAAAGTCATGTCACTGAAATCCAGCAGTATTGTTTAATATTATGCATTTTTTGTTGTGCAATAAAATTAAACATTTCTCTGACTTGACTGTTTCTAATGTTTCCATTTCAAATTTAATTTTGCCCCTTCCATATTTGACAAGGTAAAAAACAGCAAATTTAATCATGTTGAATTGTGCCAAAATCAGCCCCAGATGCCACCAGAATGCACCATTTGAAGTCTCTAATCTCAAATTTTTCCAGCGGAGCATGCCCCCGGACCCCTAACAACCTTACGGGCTGGGCTCTGCATCAGTAGCACCATTCTGATATTTTTTCTGAGGAAAGCCCTGCTTCATCTACTTCAATCAGTGACCCTTACCAGCTTCTTCAGGAGCATCACTGAGTCTGTGGTCACCCACAGCATTACAGTCTGGTACGCACGAGGAGTCGTAGGGGCCGGCCTCTCCAATATCAATAACACCGACACAGAGCGGTGTACAAGGAAGCATCTGACCAGACTGCACTCATCCATCATGAAAACGGTTTTCCTTGCTCCCCTCATGGAAAAGATTGTACATCTGAGCCAAATCCCCAACACTCATGAACAGCTTCTTTCCACAAGCTGTAAGACTTCAAACAAGTCCTCGTCCTCTCAGATTAACCTGCACAAACATCATAATGAGTCTTAGAGCGCCACAAACAAGTCTTGATGGGGCTGTTGCACCATCTACTGTCAACACTATGTAACTGCACCTTCAGAATAATAAATAAGACAAAAAATGTAGTCGATGTTCCTGAGGATGGCTCCTCATGGACAGCCTAAAGATCACCATGTGATTACTGTGAACGGTACGGCATAAGGCGCTTTCGGACCAAACAGTTCTACGGACTTATGAAAGGAACTACAGTGCCTTGAAAAAGTATTCATACCCCTTGAACTTTTTCACATTTTTCCACCTTACAGCCACGAACTTAAAAGTTTTTTATTGAGATTTTATGTGATAGACCAACACAGAGTAGCACAGAATTGTGAAGTGAAACGAAAATGATAAATGGTCTTCAAAATTCTAAACAAATAAAAATCTGAAAAATGTGGTGTGCATTAGTATTCAGCCCCCCTGCGTCAATACTTTGTAGAGCCACCTTTTGCTGCAATTACAGCTGCAAGTCTTTTGTGGTATGTCTCTACCAGCTTTGCACATCTAGACACTGAAATTTTTGCCCATTCTTCTTTGCAAAATAACTCAAGCTCAGCCAGATTGGATGGAGAGCGTCTGTGAACAGCAATTTTCAAGTCTTGCCACAGATGCTCAATGGGATTTAGGTCTGGACTTTGACTGGGTCATTCTAACACATGAATATTCTTTGATCTAAACCATTCCATTGTAGCTCTGGCTGTATGTTTAGGGTCATTGTCTTGCTGGAAGGTGAATCTCCTTCCCAGGATTGCCCTGTATTTAGCTCCATCCATCTTCCCATCAACTCTGACCAGCTTCCCTGTCCCTGCTGAAGAAAAGCATCCCCATAGCATGATGCTGCCACCACCATGTTTCACAGTGGGGATGGTGTGTGCAGGGTGATGAGCAGTGTTAGTTTTCCGCCACACATAGCGCTTTGCGTTTAGGCCAAAAAGTTCAACTTTGGTCTCATCTGACCAAAGCACCTTCTTCCACATGTTTGCTGTGTCCCCTACATGGCTTCTTATGCCTGTCTTTCAACAATGGCTTTCTTCTTGCCACGCTTCCAAAAAGGCCAGATTTGTGGAGTGTACGACTTATAGTTGTCCTGTGCACAGATTCTCCCACCTGAGCTGTGGATTTCTGCAGCTCCTCCAGAGTGATCATGGGCCTCTTGGCTGCTTCTCTGACCAGCGCTCTCCTTGCTCGCTCTGTCAGTTTAGGTGGACGGCCATGTCTTGGTAGGTTTGCAGTTGTGCCACACTTTTTCCATTTTTGAATGATGGACTGAACAGTGCTTCTTGAGATGTTCAGAGCTTGGGATATTTTTTTATAACCTAACCCTGCTTTAAACTTCTCCAGAACTTTATCCCTGACCTGTCTGGTGAGTTCTTTGGTCTTCATGATGCTGTTTGTTCTTCAGTGTTCTCTAACAAACCACTGAGGCCTTCACAGAACAAGTGTATTTATGCTGGGAGTAAATTACACACAGTAGGACTCTATTAACTAATTAGACGACTTCTGAAGGCAGTTGATTGCACTGGATTGTATTTAGAGGCATCAGAGTACAGGGGGCTGAATACTAATGCACACCACATTTTTCAGATTTTTATTTGTTTAAAATTTTGAAGACCATTTATCATTTTCGTTTCACTTCACAATTCTGTGCTACTCTGTGTTGGTCTATCACATAAAATCTCGATAAAAAACTTTTAAGTTCGTGGCTGTAAGGTGGAAAAATGTGAAAAAGTTCAAGGGGTATGAATACTTTTGCAAGGCACTGTACCCACTGGGAAGCTTGTCTGAGAACGACATACCTTCAAGGGCTTTTTTCTGCTTGCATTCACACCATCAGTAGGAGCATTGACATGATGCAAGCTGGCTTGCAGGAAATGTGAGTGAAAATTTAGCTTAAATGCGTCAAAGTCACGCTGTATTTACTCCATCGTAAATCAGATCAGTAAAGTCTGGACTTCTCTGTTGGTCCATTTGTCCACTTTTTCGCTCATTTTTTAATGCCAATGTTAAGAGCTTTTTTTTTTCACAGATCACATTTTCCACAGGTTTTTAAAAACACCAAGAAAGAGAAATGGGTCTGTCTCAGAAACTGGGTACTGTGGGGGTTCCCCACTAAATATACTCACAGTCAATAAACTATACGGTTTTGAATGGTGATGTTGGTTTTAATTTGAAATAAAACGATGAAAGAAATAATACAGATAAACTAAATCTCTGATGTGAATATTCAGAATTTGGCAAAAATTCTGCAAATTTGTGGAAAAATGGCGGCTTGATCTGGGACATGATAAACGGTCGACTACATCGCATTCCCTTAAAAAGGCTGTAGTCCACTGAAAAGTCTACAGCTATCACTGATTGTATTTTAAGTTGTAACTTTATCCACCTAAGGATTGGTGCGCTCACAGAATAATCATAACCGTAATAAAACATCATGCAAAATATTTGATCACCGTTGTAACTCCATTTTCCGCAAACCCAAAACCAATACGATCGTGTGTTTTGATCTAAACGGAAAGCCTCAGGGTCGAGGTCACGACCTCACCAAAAGTAGTAACTTAAAATCACTACGCCATATAAACATTTAGTTATAAATCTGTGATTTTGTTTTTTAAAGCGAAAGCTGAAAGTTAGGTATAGAATATGTTTCTTACAGAATATGTTACGATGGTAGCTGGTCTTGTATGAATTTCTGAGCTATAAAATGAGTCGTGGTCTATTTTTTACCGTAGCGTGTTATTTGTGTGCGGGGAAGGACACACATTAACAATTTGCATGTGTAGAATGGAATTTTCCACTCCAACAGTTAGAAGTTGATCGTGCTTCCATTTGCGGTCTTTCTGTTACGCGGGTGATCTGTTCGGACGTTATCGCTGAAAAGGTGAGTTTTGGCAGTTTTATTTTGTTTTAGTCTTGCAGTATAAGGCAATAGAATGTTTTTCATCTTACTTTCATATTTCGTAGTGTTTGCATATTTTTGGCCAGTATTTTGCAACCGTGGTCAATTTAGATCGAAATTTTGATAGAATCTACGGCCAGTCGTTTTGCCCCGCCCCCGCCTCGCGCTCTGTCCGGTGCGGTAGTGATGTCCCATTGCTCGCGCGCTGCAGCAGAGACCCGCGCGACCTTCAGCCGGTACAGTCGCTGTTCTTTTACCACCGCCGTTATTCTCATCTTTCCGGTGTGTTCTTGATTTTTCCATTGTGTCCTATTTCGCCGTATCAAATACCCAAACTGTATCATATTATTCATCTCATCTCATTATCTCTAGCCGCTTTATCCTGTTCTACAGGGTCGCAGGCGAGCTGGAGCCGATCCCAGCTGACTACGGGCGAAAGGCGGGGTTCACCCTGGACAAGTCGCCAGGTCATCACAGGGCTGACACATAGACACAGACAACCATTCACACTCACATTCACACCTACGCTCAATTTAGAGTCACCAGTTAACCTAACCTGCATGTCTTTGGACTGTGGGGGAAACCGGAGCACCCGGAGGAAACCCACGCGGACACGGGGAGAACATGCAAACTCCACACAGAAAGGCCCTCGCCGGCCACGGGGCTCGAACCCAGGACCTTCTTGCTGTGAGGCGACAGCTAGTCTGGCTAACGCAACTTCAAAGCTCTGCGAGCATTTGGTCTGGCATAGATATTAAGCCCAACCGTTTCCCAAAGCGCGTGGTTGACCCGCCTCCCTGAAATGCCTCAGTTTGCTACTGGTTGAAGCCAGAAAAGGCTGTGACGAAGCTTAAACCAATCACATCACTCTTTCCTCTGACGTATATGACGCGACGGAAACTGCTTGAGTAACAGAAAGAAGAAGGAGGAGCTGAAGAGGAAGAGGACGATAATAGCGCGATCAAAGGCGAGACGACCACAACGACAGGATTCTCGCTGAGCCCCATTGATTTGGCTACCAGCGGGGCTAACTGGTGGATTAAACTCTTACCGAAGCCGGTCGGGAGCAAGGCGAAAACATCCTTCCTTTCAATAAATACCTCCAGGGCTGCTCTTTGCTCCGTTTTCAATGAGAACTTCCCGTTGAATGCTTTCAATACAGCATCTACCGCTGTGTCAAAGGCTTGCCACTGCTCCATGTTCGTAATGTTTCTAGTGAATGAAGCGCTTCCGGCATAGATTCTGTAAACAATCTATGGCTTCCGGTCGCAGCTCTACTACGTCACTGCCTTGAACACGCCTCTACCCAGGGCCGTTGGAGATGCTCAAAGTTGATTGGCTCCCGATTTTTCGGGAGCTTGGAAGAGCTGGAGATAGCCTGCCTTGCCAGACTAAGTTCGCAACAGCCCCCCGTGTTGCGTCACACTTAGGATGGGCGGGCCCAGGCTAGGCGACAGCGCTAACCACTACACCACCGTGCCGCCCCATATTATTCATATTTAAGTGAATAATCAATTCAGTGATCATAACTTGGCATTTTTAACCCAAGCAATCAAAAAGAGGAAATTTATTCAATATTTTCACTCATCTGTGGAGGAGGGGCTTTAATTCTTCATGATGTAATTATTTTATATGTAAATCAATTTTACAAAAGCATTTGGACTGTAATCAAAAACATGTTCCACAGTGGAGGCCAGATAAAGCAAGACACTATCTTTATTCTTATTAAACATGACAAAAGAAACATTGAGTGTTTGGTAAATGCAAAAAAAAAAAGAAAGTAAAATTAGAAAAAAAATTTTTGACCATAATGTCCCAAATGAGAGAGCAGTTTCTGAGACGGACCCACATACATCAGAGAAAACCCAGTTTCAGAGAAACAACCAACAACGAACACGCTTTTAATCAGCAGCTGATCACGAAGGTGTGAAAATGTTCCCAGGAAGAAAACCACAAGGGATTATTCACCGTAGCAATCGCTGTACTAACTTTACATGAAACTTTCCCTCTTCCACATCCACTATATCCGTATTTAGCAACCACTCAGAAACGTATGGACCTTAAGGTTCGCCTTGTTGTGCATTTTGAGACGCTTTTCTCCTCACCTCACTTGGAGCACGTGGTTGTGTGTGTGTGTGTGTGTGTGTGTGTGTGTGTGTGTGTGTGTGTGTGTGTGTGTGTGTTACTCAGTGTTGGGCACGTTACTTTCAAAAAGTAATTAGTTATAGTTACTAGTTACTTTTCCCAAAAAGTAACTGAGTTAGTAACGGAGTTACTTTGTGATAAAAGTAACTAATTACCAGGGAAAGTAATTATTCCGTTACATTTTGTTCCGCCTCAAAAAAAATCAAATTCAATTAGTGTAATCACAATAAAAGTGAATGTTAAATGTGTTTAATGACTGAAATGGACACTTAACAGAACCAATTAGTAATGTTATCTACACTATATTAATATTTTTGTGGGACAATGTGAGATGAGACATCTATCAAATGTAATATATTTTTGTAGTTATTAAAATTATGTTACTAATTACTGGCCACTGACGAGGACAAACGCTTTGTTCCTCGACATAATGTGCATTGCACGTAGACATTTTTGCCTTTTATTTCAAGTAATGAAAAGTCCTGGCTGTATTTCCAATGTGAAAGCGCAGTGCTGGGCTGACCGCTCGCCATCGCTGGGTCTTCTCACTGAAAGAGTGCGCAGTGCAGTAGGCGTGGCCTACCTACGTATGCTGTCCAAATCTACTCTGATTGGCTTACTGTGCCGTTGTCTCGCGTCTCCCCACCCCACACGAAAGCAGAGTAAAGAAAGGCTGAACGAGCAGCGTGCCAGATGAGAACAGCTTTAATAAAGTAACGCATAGTATTTTATTGTAAGTAACGGGAACGGCGTTATAACGATGTAAAAAGTAATTAATTAGATTACTCGTTACTAAAAAAAGTAACGCCGTTAGTAACGCCGTTTATTTCTAACGCCGTTATTCCCATCACTGGTGTTACTGTAGCCTTCGTGGAGCGTCCGCCCACAGAACTCATGCTGACTGGATGGGTTTTTTGTTTTGTTTTTCACACCACTGTGTAACCTCTAGAGACTGCTGTGCATCAAAATCCCAGGAGATCAACAGTTTCTGAAACACTCTGCCACCAGCAATCCTGCTGCTCAAACTCATGAGATCACATTTTCTGGGTTTTGGTGTAAAATGAAGAAGTGAGTGTGACAAAGTGTCCAGAAGAACTGTGGCTGGTTCTGTAAGATGCTCAGGAAAACCTACAGATCATTTCCGCATAAAACTGCACTCACTGGACCTCAGACTACTGTTTTTTTAAGATTGACTTTGTTTCATTTATTATGGCTTACTGATTCCTGTTTATAGCATTTTCTTTCATGTTGAAACATTTCATTTCATTATTTTTAAGCCATTTTTGGTCGACAGCATTTCTTGACATGTGCTTCAGACTTTTACACAGGACTGTATATTTACCTGACGGAGCGCTTGAAGACTCATCATTCTTCACAGCTTGCTCGCTCTGGTCCTCAACAATCTCCTGCTGGTTTGAGGGACACGGTTCATCTGGCAGGTCTTCGGTTGTCTGCGCCGGATATTCAGATGCAGCCCGGGGTTCGCGGAGTCCTGGAAGCGTTTCCTGAGACACAACATGCCCTTTACAACATTACATGTTCATATTTCAGATAAACAAATAAAAACCTACAGCAAGTCGGCCTGCCCTGCTGAACAGAACTGCACTTCATGTTGAAATGTAATCATTAAAAATGCTTCAAAAACCTTACTGAATGCTCAGCATTCAACACAATCATTCCTCAGCAGCTCATTCATAAACTGGACCAGCTGGGACTCAACACCTCCCTGTGCAACTGGCTGCTGGACTTCCTGACGGGGAGACCACAGGCTGTACGGGTCGGCAGCAACTCCTCCAGCACCATCACACTGAACACGGGGGCCCCCAAGGATGTGTGCTAAGCCCCCTCCTCTTCACTCTGCTGACCCACGACTGCACACCAACATCCAGCTCCAATCTCTTCATTAAGTTTGCGGATGACACGACTGTGGTGGGTCTCATCAACAATGGCGATGAGACAATCTACAGGAGTGAGGTGAGCCGCTTGGCTATGTGGTGCAAGGACAACAATCTCTGCCTGAACGTGGAGAAGACGAAGGAGATTGTTGTGGACTTCAGGAGAGCGCACACCCAGCATGCTCCACTATCTATCGACGGTGCTGCAGTGGAGAGGGTGAGCAGCACCAAGTTTCTGGGTGTGCACATCTCTGAAGACCTGTCCTGGAGCAACAACACCGCATCACTGGCCAGAAAAGCCCAACAGCGTCTGTACTTCCTCCACAAACTGAGGAGAGCAAGAGCCCCGGCTCCCATCATGCACACATTCTACAGAGGCACCATCGAGAACATCCTGACCAGCTGCATCACCGTGTGGTACGGCGCCTGCACCGTGTCCTGCTGCAAGACTCTGCAGCGCATCGTGAGAGCAGCTGAGAGGATCATTGGTGTCTCTCTCCCTTCTCTAATGGATATTTATAACTCCCGCCTCACCCGCAAAGCCATCAGGATTGCAGGTGACCCCACCCACCCATCTCACAGCCTCTTCAGTCTGCTGCCGTCGGGGAGGAGACTGCGGAGTCTCCGGGCCAAAACCAGCAGGATCAAGGACAGTTTCTTTCACCAGGCGGTCAGGAGGCTCAACTCCCTCCCTGTTCTGCCCCTCCTCCCCCCTCTGCCCCCTGCCACAGATTCTGCCCGTACACCCCCTGCCCCCCCTTCAGCATCTGACATCATGCCACCCTCACAGTCCCCCCCCCCAACACACACACACACACACACTCTCAACATTCATTAACACACTGAACTCAGGGACCGCACATCTCACTTTACCTCGCTCATTTGCACTATTCCGCACTACCTCACCTTAACAGCTATTGGTTTATTGTTTATTCTGCTTATTTCATGTTTACCTGCTATACCTCAAGTGCCCTTGACTGTTTATTGCACCAGTTTACGTGTGTGTGTGTTTAGTCTATGTCTAGTTCCTATCTAGAGTGTTTATACTGTTTATATTGTTTGTTTTTTCAGTTATTCTATTTGTATTTATTGCATTGCCTGTTTGCACCGTGGGTCAGAGAGGACTGAAATTTCATCTGTGCTGTATGTCGAGCATGTATACGGTAGCATATTTGACAATAAAGTTGACTTGATTAATCTGTGCAAGCGGCACTGGCGCAAATTGTTACTCTCACTCAGGATCTTTCTACATTATTATTATTATTATTATGTGTTTTAGGACGCTATTTCTCCCTCAGTTTTCAACCAATCATCACCAAATTTCACATGAAGAATATCTCTGAGCTCAGTTAAGTTGCTCTGACTTTTGGTGCTGATCTGGATCACTGATTTGAAATGATCCATGAAAAACAGGATTTTTTTCAATCACATAACTCTGTCAATTTTCATGATTTTTTTAATCAGTTTGGGGTTTTTTTTAGGGCGACAGGGCGCAACTTTTCCTTGACATTCAACTGACAAAGGTCAGCTAGCGCTAATTACTGTGACTTTAAATCACAGTCTCTATCGAGTTATTTTGCAGTAACAACTGAAACATGACTTTCAATGACTTGTCATTCATTTGGTCAACTCTGTTAATTTAAAAAAAAAAAAAACACACTCACCCCCACCTATGGAATACTGTATTTGGAACAATCCAAATACAAATGGGCAGCACGGTAGTGTGTAGTGCTTAGCACTGCTGCTTCACAGCAAGAAGGTGCTGGGTTCGAGCCCAATGGCATGTCCAAGGACATGTGGTTAGGTTAACATGGGGCAGTCATGCCCTGAAGGTTGGGCTGAAGTGCCCTTGAGGAGAGGCAACTAACCCACAACTGCTCCCCAGGGCGCTGTAGCCGGGAGCTGCCCACTGCTCTGGGTATGTGTGCGTGTGCTCATTGCTCACTTGTGTGTGTTCACTGCTTCAGATGGGTTACATTTCACTGTGCTTGAGTGTACATGTGATAAATAAAGGCTTCTTGGATCTTTTCTGGAGATCATGCGAAGAAGAAAGTTTTGTTTATATGTTTAGTGGAATTTTGAGATCAATGGATGACGATGCTTCGAAAGTGAAAGATGTTACTCAAATTTTTTTAAAGAATAATCATCATTAGAATGTCATTAATGATGCATCAAAGTGCCAACACTCCATAAGAACTTCAACACTCCATAGGCACTTCATAAGCACTCCTGGAGTGTTTATGAACTTCATAAAACACTCCAACACTCCATAGGCACTTCATAAGAACTTCATCAACACTCCATAAACACTCCTGGAGTGTTTATGAACTTCATAAAACACTCCATAGGCACTCCATAAACACTTCATAAA
Organism: Neoarius graeffei; assembly: GCF_027579695.1. Lineage (NCBI taxonomy): Eukaryota > Metazoa > Chordata > Actinopteri > Siluriformes > Ariidae > Neoarius > Neoarius graeffei. The sequence continues at coordinate 76,970,748 of NC_083582.1, read as the reverse complement.
TCTCTACTTGTCATGATCAGGAAATATTTAGCATTTTTTGACTTTTGATAACTCATATTCCTGCTGCAGCTGATGAACAAGGCAATCTATAATTGTTTTAGCCAAATAACAGGCCTGATTCTGAATCTGGGCCACCATCTTTAATTTGTCAACAACAACAAAAGCATGTGAACACAACACACTGGTAAATACCACTTCCCAACTGGAAAATATCATCTTCCCATAGCACATGAACGCAGCAATACTCCAACAACGCTCCATAGGCACTCCATAAACACTTCATAAATACCCCAACAAAACACTCCATAGGCACTTCATAAACACTCCATAGGCACTTCATAAACACTCCATCAACACTCCATAGGCACTTCATAAACACTCCATAGGCACTTCATAAACACTCCATCAACACTCCATAGGCACTTCATAAATACTCCAACAACACTCCATAGGCACTTCATAAACACTCCATAGGCACTTCATAAACACTCCATAGGCACTTCATAAACACTCCATCAACACTCCATAGGCACTTCATAAACACTCCATAGGCACTTCATAAACACTCCATCCACACTCCATAGGCACTTCATAAACACTCCATAGGCACTTCATAAATACTCCATAGGCACTTCATAAATACTCCAACAACACTCCATAGGCACTTCATAAACACTCCATAGGCACTTCATAAACACTCCATCAACACTCCATAGGCACTTCATAAACACTCCATAGGCACTTCATAAACACTCCATAAGCACTTCATAAACACTCCATCCACACTCCATAGGCACTTCATAAACACTCCATAGGCACTTCATAAATACTCCATAGGCACTTCATAAACACTCCATAGGCACTTCATAAACACTACATCAACACTCCATAGGCACTTCATAAACACTCCATAGGCACTTCATAAACACTCCATAGGCACTTCATAAATACTCCATAGGCACTTCATAAACACTCCATAGGCACTTCATAAATACTCCATAGGCACTTCATAAACACTCCATAGGCACTTCATAAACACTACATCAACACTCCATAGGCACTTCATAAACACTCCATAGGCACTTCATAGGCACTTTATAAACACTCCACAGGCACTCCATAAGCACTTCATAAACACTCCATAGGCACTTCATAAACACTACATCAACACTCCATAGGCACTTCATAGACACTTTATAAACACTCCACAGGCACTTCATAAACACTCCATAGGCACTTCATAGGCACTTTATAAACACTCCACAGGCACTCCATAAGCACTTCATAAACACTACATCAACACTCCATAGGCACTTCATAGACACTTTATAAACACTCCACAGGCACTTCATAAACACTCCATAGGCACTTCATAGACACTTTATAAACACTCCATAGGCACTTCATAAACACTCCATAGGCACTTCATAAACACTCCATAGGCACTTCATAGACACTTTATAAACACTCCATAGGCACTTCATAAACACTCCATAGGCACTTCATAGGCACTTTATAAACACTCCACAGGCACTCCATAAGCACTTCATAAACACTCCATCAACACTCCATAGGCACTTCATAAACACTACATCAACACTCCATAGGCACTCCATAAGCACTTCATAAACACTCCATCAACACTCCATAGGCACTCCATAAGCACTTCATAAACACTCCATCAACACTCCATAGGCACTCCATAAGCACTCCATCAACACTCCATAGGCACTCCATAAGCACTCCATAAACACTCCATAAACACTCCATAGGCACTCCATAGGCACTTCATAAACACTCCCCCAGCCCTGGTTGAGCTGCCTCCCCACCTGAGAGCTGTGAGGCTCAGTGTTCTCCTCCTGCTCCTCTTCACAGGGTGGAAACACTTCTGCTGGCTCTGCATGGGTCTTTCCCCAAACACTTCTATTTCTTCCAAATAACAGAGCCGTGAGGAAACCGGCGAGGGCCGTGAAAGCCGCGGAAAGGAAGATGAGCCACATGTCACCCGGAACTCCTGCAGGAGCGCGAGCTCGCCTAACATCAAGTTTATGGGTTCGTTTTGTTGTTTTTCTCCGGGTATCGGGGTTTTACTCTCACCTGCAGGCGGTAAATATGCAATCTGAAGGCTTATATATCTGTCTTTCTAAACAGAAACCGATAAAGTTAGTGATGTTGCTGCATGCTTTTGTTTTGTTCGTCACCGACAATAAAGCCTCGGGATCCGAGTGTAAATCCTGCGGGCTGTTTGTGTGCGTCATTAAAGCGCTGAGTTTGCGCAGACTCTGCCCAGCACTGCGCAGACTGCACACGCCCACCTGAGTGGGTCAGAGCCAAGATATTAAAGGAGCAATAGGGGGTTTGTTTGTTTGTTTTTATTCCAAGCTTGTTCAAATAACCTCAAAGACATGAAATATATAAGTTAAGGGGCAAAACCAGACAACTCTGGAGAAGCCATGGCCTGAAAGCTAGAGAAGCAGCCTTGGGCTCAAAGCGCCGCTGGTTTGATTCCCAGGACTGGCAGGAAAAAATAAAATGTGTGGGGAGATGAGTGAACGAACAGCACTTTCCCCTCCTTCTGTATCATGGCTGAAGTGCCCTTGAGCGAGACGTCTAACCCCCAACTGCTCCCTGGGTGCTGTAGCGTCGCTGCTCATGCATGTGTTCACTGCCTCAGAGGGGTTAAATGCAGAGGAGGAGTTTCACTGTGCTTGAGTGTATGAATGATAAATAAAGGCATCTTATTATCTTCTTAATGGTTGGATAAGCAGATTTGGTACTGGAAGGTTGCCGGTTCAATTCCCTGGACCAGCAGGAATAACTGAAGTGCCCTCGAGTGAGGTACCTAACCCCCAGCTGTTCTGGGTATGTTGTACATCGCTCTGGATAAGAGCGTCTGCTAAATACCTGTAACGTAATTCTTGTTTTCTGTAATTCGTTTTCTCTGATTTCTCTGACAGAACAGGCCCAAGTTTCCCAAAAGCATCGCGGCACAAAGATTGTTAAATGATAGAGCAAGCAGCGCGATGAACGCTCTCTCTCCTAGTTAAGACGCTGTTAGCATGAAGAGGCTTTTGGGAAACCCACCCCTGGGTCGTCTCATATAAGAGCAATCTGAATTGACATCCAAAATAACCTGGCAACTTCATCAAGATCATTGAAGTTTTCCATGTTTTATGCCTTTTTTTGCTGAAGTAAATACCAATTCAGTGACTGAGAAAGGTCAACAAATTATAGGCACAGCCATGATGGATGATGCCGCGAGCTTCAGAGCGCTGATCTGTGGAACGGAGTAGTCTGTGTCTTCGAAAAATGGAACATGGCAAATGTCAATTTCTGAAACAAAACCACGAATACAGTGGAATTTTTCAATGATGTCGTCTGGTTTGGTGAAAAAAAAAACCCTGCCGAACAGAAAGATGGCACCACTGTCGATCTGCTGATATCGGTTCATTGTTTTCCAGGTTGGTGCTCGTCAGCTTTTGCGCTTGAACTCTTCATATATAGAAAATAATTTTTAAAAATACAGTGGATGAAACTGTGGACTGAACAGAAGTGTCTTAACTAAGAAAACCCATTCAGAAAACTGACGTCTGGTCCGGAATGTTTACGTGTACGCCTCCTCGTCAGCCATTTCATAGACACACTACGAGGCACGAGAGATCCTGACGACCGAGCTGAACATTACAGAGCTAATCTTTTTTAATTTAAAAAAACTACCTAATGCACCTTTAAATTATATTATTCAAGTATTGGTTAATTTATACACAGTAAAACAAAGCATTTCACAAAGAAAGCAGTTAACGGAGGATACGTTAAACAATTCATGCATAAAACAAAAATAAAAACGTAAAAAGACTACTTTGTGAAAATGCATTTTAAAGTAATCAGATTTTTAAAAACCTATGGAAGAATGATGTCGAGAAGGTCAATTTTTTAATAAAATAGAAGAATAAAATGTACTTTTAAAAATTCTCAAATGTATCTTAATATTTTTATGAAAGTTTTAGAAAAATTTTCCCTGTTTGAACTGAAACATGGAAATGAAAAGTTAACATTAACTTGAGCATGAAAATTAATGTATAATTAATTCATACTTATTTTAAAAAAGAGAAAAAGGTAATCAAAAACCTAACCTAAAAGGATAGCAAAATTTAGAAATAAATGTAAAAATTGAGATGAAATAAATGGAAAATTAACTTAAGCCTGCTTTAACTGAAATATCACGTGTATGTCATCCGGAAGTTTATAGCAGAAGTGGAATATTCAGTGTAATTTTACTTATTTATTTCTTGCAATTTATTTAAGCTAAAACTACATGGATGTGAAAATTACTACTGTTGGTTCACTTGGTGTCCGTATTGGTCATAAAACCTGAACCCCAGATCCTATAATCCATAAAAAATAAAACTGACAAAAGTTGACATTGACATTTAAGGCTGATGAATCCTCATTCTCCTCAATCCTTAATGTATTTTATGGCCAAGTACACTTCCCAAAATTAATTTCAAAAAAATTCTTTACAGATCATTAAATACCCTTTTAAGAAGATTTTATTTCTGACCCAGAGCTTGTTAGAAACCAATCATTTTATTTTAGCTGAATTTAATTTAAAAAAGGCATAAACATTAACTGGGTGAACAATAAGAATCAAAACATCCTAATAAAACCTTAGAAATCTCTCACGCAAGTTTACATTGCATAAGTTTATCGAATAGTTATTTTGCAACTATCAAGACTATTTCTAGACATCATTTGAAGAAATTTCAAGTAAAATATTCTTACTGTAATTGAGTCTTATAAGAAATACCATAATTGCTTGAAACAAGTCGAACTGAAGACATCACTCGCTGGTTTTCATCGACTGTCAAATCAATTTCACAGCGAGAAAAAAAAAAAGACATCCAGAATCCTGCTTGTCAAAATTTACTAATAAAATTTGGCAAATGCACCACCAACATCTGGTAAAGTGATAAATCTATTGACTCATCTTGAAACAGTTTTCATTTTCAGACCAATTAATTAATACCTCATGGAAGAACTTAAATTTTAACCTAAACTAAATTCTAGATCCACACAGTAAATTTTGCAAATGCAAAGCTATCCTAGGAGTCTCATAGCATAAACTGTGTATAAATGTTTTTTTTTAAAGACCGAAAAGTCAAACTTCCTAAAAAATGGCAACCACGTTTCTAGTCATTTTATTTTTTAATTTCTTATTTGTAAAAATAATTTGTAAGATGTAGAGCCCCTCCTAGAACTGCCACCTTATTGTGGTGGAGGGGTGTGTGTGCTTGAATGATCCTAGGAGCTATGTTGTCGGGGGCATTATTGCCCCTGTCAGGGTTTCCCAAGGCAGACAGGTCCTAGGTGACAGGCCAGACTAAGAGCAGTTCACCAAAACCCTTATGGAGAAACCATCAAGGACCGTGACGTCGCCCAGTATGGCGCAGCCGGGGCCCTACCCTGGAGCCAGGCCTGGGGTTGGGGCTCGTATGCAAGCGCTTGGTGGCCGGGCCTTTGCCCATGGGGCCCGGCCGGGCTCAGCCCGAAGAGGTGACGTGGGCCCGACCTCCTGTGGGTTCACCACCCACAGAGGTAGCAGTAGGGGGCTGGTGCAGTGTGGATTGGGTGGCAGTCGAAGGCAGGGGCCTCGACGACCTGATCCCCGGACACAGCGGCTGGCTGTTGGGACATGGAATGTCACTTCGCTGGGGGGGAAAGAGCCTGAGCTTGTGCGGGAGGTTGAGAGGTACCGGCTAGAGATAGTCGGGCTCACCTCCACGCACAGCTTGGGCTCTGGAACCCAGCTCCTCGAGAGGGGCTGGACTCTCCACTTCTCTGGAGTCGCCCATGGTGAGCGGCGGCGGGCTGGTGTGGGCTTGCTTATAGCTCCCCAGCTCAGCCGCCATGTGTTGGAGTTTACCCCAGTGAACGAGAGGGTCGCCTCTCTGCGCCTTCGGATTGGGGAGAGGGCTCTTGCTGTTGTTTGTGCCTACGGGCCAAATAGCAGTATAGAGTATCCGGCCTTCTTGGAGTCCCTGGGAGAGGTACTGAGGGGTGCTCAGACTGGGGACTCCATTGTGTTACTGGGGGACTTCAATGCTCACGTGGGCGATGACAGTGACACCTGGAGGGGCGTGGTTGGGAGGAATGGCCTCCCCAATCTGAACCCGAGTGGTGTTTTGTTATTGGACTTCTGTGCTAGTCACGGTTTGTCCATAACAAACACCATGTTCGAGCATAGGGGTGTCCATAAGTGCACGTGGCACCAGGACACCTTAGGTCGGACGTCAATGATAGACTTTGTTGTCGTTTCATCTGATCTCCGGCCCTATGTCTTAGACACTCGGGTGAAGAGAGGGGCTGAGCTGTCAACTGATCACCACCTGGTGGTGAGTTGGATCCACTGGTGGAGGAGGAAGCTGGACAGACCTGGCAGGCCCAAACGTATGGTGAGGGTCTGCTGGGAACGTCTGGCTGAGCACTCTGTTGGGGAGGTCTTTAACTCCCACCTCCGGGAGAGCTTTTCCCAGCTTCCGAGGGAGGCGGGGGACATTGAGTCTGAGTGGACCATGTTCTCTACCTCCATTGTGGACGCAGCTGTTCGGAGCTGTGGCCGCAAGGTCTCCGGTGCCTGTCGTGGCAGCAATCCCCGAACCCGGTGGTGGACACCGGAAGTAAGGGATGCCGTCAAGCTGAAGAAGGAGTCCTATCAGGCCATGTTGACCTCCGGGACCCCTGAGGCAGCTGACGGGTATCGGCAGGCCAGGCGTGCTGCAGCTTGGGCAGTTGCGGAGGCAAAAACTCGGAACTGGGAGGAGTTCGGGGAGGCCATGGAGAAGGACTATCGGTTGGCCTCGAAGAAATTCTGGCAAACCGTCCGGCGCCTCAGGAGGGGGAAGCAGTACTCTGCCAACACTGTTTACAGTGCGGGTGGGGAGCTGTTGACCTCGACTGGGGACATTGTCGGGCGGTGGAAGGAATACTTTGAGGATCTCCTCAATCCCACCGTCATGTCTTCCATTGAGGAGACTGAGGCTGATGACTCAGAGGTGGACTCGTCCATTACCAAAGCCGAAGTCACTGAGGTGGTTTGCAAGCTCCTCGGTGCCTCAAGTGGAAGAGTTTAAGTATCTCGGGATCTTGTTCACGAGTGAGGGAAGGATGGAGCGTGAGATCGACAGGCGGATCGGTGCAGCCTCCGCAGTGATGCGGTCGCTTTACCGGTCCATCGTAGTGAAGGAGGAGCTGAGCCAAAAGGCGAAGCTCTCAATTTACCGGTTGATCTATGCTCCGACTCTCACCTATGGTCATGGGCTTTGGGTGATGACCGAAAGAACAAGATCGCGGATACAAGCTGCCGAAATGAGCTTCCTTCGCAGGGTGGCTGGGCGCTCCCTTAGGGTGAGAAGCACAGTCACTCGGGAGGAGCTCGGAGTAGAGCCGCTGCTCCTCCACATCGAGAGGAACCAGCTGAGGTGGCTCGGGCATCTTTTTCGGATGCCTCCTGGACGCCTCCCTGGGGAGGCGGCCCCGGGGAAGACCCAGGACACACTGGAGGGACTATGTCTCTCGGCTGGCCTGGGAACCTCTCGGTGTTCTTCCCGAGGAGCTGACCGAGGTGTCTGGGGAGAGGGAAGTTTGGGCTTCCGTGCTTAGACTGCTGCCTCTGCGACCCGGTCCCGGATAAAGCGGAAGAAGTCGAGATGGTGTAGAGAACATGAGACAAAAAAAAAAAAAAAGAGTTAAAGATGTACTGCCTTTCAGATTGTTCAAGTGTAGATCATAAAAAGAATTTTCCCCGACACCCAATTATTTTTGTTGAGTGACCGAAAGCTACTGAATTTGAATCACAGACTTCCAGTTTTATTAGGTTTTTTTAAAATAGAACAATTAATGAATTTAGAGACACATGGCCCTAAATTCTCCACTATTTTTTCCTGCTTCACCATGACCCAATTCAAGATACTACGTCATGCATCATGCGGTAGGCTTTCCCCGTTCACGCAAGGCATTGTGGGATACAAATTTGAAACAGGAGAGAAAAATGGAGGACGTGAGTGTGCGAATGAAACGTGAAAGACTGACTGCAGTAACGAAAAGACGTTATGTTACATACGAAGGAAACGCAGGACCAAGCTAATAAATATTGGCGCTCAGCGAGCACCTCGGTGTGATCAGCTGTTCGTTTAGCAACAGAATGATGGAACTGTCAGTGCACGCTCAAAGGGAAACCTGTAGATGCCAGCTGCCGTAAAACCCAAAAGAAGGTAAACCTGCGCATGCGCACACGGACTTCCTCTGTCTGCTTGAAGCAAGCGATTTCATGCACATTATTTGCTTTAATCCCCTCAAATTAAATAACTTGCCAGCCACAGAATGGCCTGATATTTTGTGATATTACAGAAATAAACATCACAATGACCACATTTCAGAGGGAACTAAATTTCACTGATTTTATGAAATCAGAAGGCCGTCTAGCTTTAAGCCATGGCCTTTAAGTTAGTTGTTGGAGATGGAGGCATTCAAACCGAGTCGGAATCAATGAGGGAATGGGGTTTGAACACCTGTCAGAACTCTTGCTGAGAAACTAACAAGTAAGAACAGAGAGCCTGATGTGTCATAGTTGAGAACAATTCTTGTTTGATATCTTAAATGTACATCAGTTTTAGAGGCTCTCAGACACTTCAGGCATAAACTGAACATTTCACATGATTTGAGTTTTTCACATAGCACAGGAATCTAAGTATTTTATAACTCCTCATTTTTGTGAAATAGTTTTGAAATGATCAATTGCCTCGTTGATGTACTTGATGTCAGTCACAGGTACTACACGGTTCACCTCAGGTCCTGGACATGGTGCTGCTTGACATACGGGTTTGAGGTGATTGACTCCCATCTCCCCAACCTACAGATCTAATGCTGATGAGTCAGGAGACTTCTTACCCAACACACCTTTCAAAAAAAAAAAAAAAAGCCACCACCAATCTGTAGTACACTTACCAGAAAGTGCCACTTGTCCATATAACACACCAAGATTTAAATTAACACCTTCATAGTCATTTGGGGGGAAAAAAATAATCCAGGAACACCACAGCATTAGCACAAAAAAAGTTTATTAGCATTCACATGAAACTTACAGCTGTGTACGTTTCCACTGAGAACAAAATGCTGCCATTGAAAACGTGATAAATGTTGGTGCACTACCTCCCAATGCGTAAATTAATCGAACGAAAGGTTTGCAGGAAGGACCCGCGCAGGTCATTCTGCTGCAGCTTTTAAAACCGTCAAATCAAGGTGTTACACGGGAGCAATCAGGAGAATACTGGAAACAGCCAAGCACTCTGCACTGCAACACGCCACCTTAACAGCTAACCAGCAATACTCAACTGCTGCGCAACTGCGCCTAGTGCACAAAAGATACAAGGGAGAGCATTAGAAAAATCACAGATCTGCCAAATTCGCAGGCAAGTTTAAAAAAAAAAAATCCAAACTCAAGTAGAGAACGTAATCAATCATGTGAAAAGCATTTGTCCAAATTTTTATTACACTCGTATGTTTGTGTTCAGGCTAAACATCTGGCCAGTTTACGTACAGAGATTAAAGGAAAAAGAAAAAAAAAACAGCTTTATTATCACATTACAGATTTGAGTACACACTGCATGAAAGAAAAGACGTAATGAATGAATAAAATGAACTTACTTTATTGGCTGGAGATTACTTACATGAGGTACTAAACAAAAATGCACAAACTAGCAAAAAAATGAAGGAAAAAAATTCCACCTAAGAATCCCACTTAAGCGCAAATATTCATTTCAACATACGGTACAGAAAATTCTGGTCAACTGAAAAGGCAAAAAGAATTTTTTTTTTAATTAAAAGATGTAGACCAAGTTTGCAACAACCTTTTGGTCTGATACGGTGAGTTTAGAAATCCTCAGATGGACTTTCTTTCGATGTGATCCTCGGAATGAAGACTCATTCATCTGACATCATCTAGGAAAGAAAAGAGTCAGTGAGTTTTCAAGAACTTAAGGCAGTGTTTAATTCATTATACAAGCATGTAGACGCTTGTACATTTCCTACAGTTCCGTAAAAGCAGCAGTTGCTGGCTAAGCACTATTCACTTTTAGCCACCTTCAATTTAAAAAAAAGAAAAAAAAGGAAAAAGAAAGAAAAATCCTGTGCTTACACAAGAAACCTTTTACACTTTAGTGAGCAACGAGTGTTGTAGAGTTGCTCAACTTAACCCTAATTTGGTGTTGAGTAACCTCAACGAAATGAGCAAAACCTGGGGGTAGGGGATGGATTTCTGAAAGCAACCTTAAGATGACAGCAAACATTGAAAATAAATTAAGTTACTGTAGAGCAATCGCGCTGTGACTTCGCTGCCGTCTTACATGGGCTTTGAGAAAGCATCCCGCTTTCTGTCCTGCTTTCGTCTATGGGCGTGTGACAAGGAAGATGGAAAAAGGCCTCAGTCCGTCGTCCTTCGAACGTACCTCAACACCACCTCAACACTCAATGAGACCGACCTGCTCCATAGCAACCGCCAAGCAGCAGCAGGCAGCCAACGGTCGGACCACACACTAACTGCTCTCAAACTGCCCCCAAACTCCTTTTGCATACAGGAATCAGCAGCTTGGAGGAAAGAATTCCACATTAAGGTAAAAACGTTTACCACCCAGAATCTATTGGTTGCAAAGAAAAATATACTTACGGCGTTACCTTCCGTGGATCTGAAACCGGGCTCCGGTTGTGCTTTTCTTTTTGTTTGTTTTTGTAAATACAGTCATGCATTCCTAAATATTTCACTAGTGCACTGCCATGCCAGAAAGCACGAATCCAAAATACACCTGCAGCATTTGCTCCATCTAATTTTTTTTCCCCTGAAATGGTTGGGTTCTTGCCCTTTCTATATATAGTTTCATTTCCGTAAGAAATGCATCATAATAAACAGACTAAATTTGTATAGAACATAAAGGGCAAAATACATTCTGGCCTTATACTATTTTTTTTTTGCAGAGCGTTTTCCAAAATACTTTACTCCTCCTGGTGTGCAGGTGAACTCCTTTAATTTCCCCAGACCTGTGCAAGAACCCTGCTTTCGTAAGATTGAGATGTTCTTACATGCGTGTTGTAGTTGAGTTTAAAATCTCAAACTAGCTGATTAGATTTGATCCAGGTTTAATTTCAAAGTAATTAGACTGCACGATAAGAGACCCAAAAGTCATATTCCTACAGGTGTGTTTACCTGAACTCGGGCTCATGAGTCCTGAGCGGTTCCGTTGGCCTCAGGGGATTTGGGTCTGCTCCTGGACCGGGACCTTGACTTGGATTTGGACGCTCTGTTTGAGCGGGGACTGCGGCTCCTGGAAGGAGACTTGGACTTGGATCTGGACCGGGACCTGGAAGGGGATTTGGATTTGCTCCTGCGGGGTGTGCGGCTCTTGGAGCGGGAGCGAGACCGAGAGTAGGACCTGGATCTGGAGCGGCTGTAGCGAGACCTGCTTCTGGAGCGAGAGCGACTCCTGCTGCGGGACCGGCTGTGTCTCCTGCGCCGGGGACTGCGACTGGAACACACACACACACACACACACACACACAGTCAGTACAGAAAAAAATAAAAACCGTAAAACTGGACACGGTGTAATTTTTCTGGGAGAAAAACATCGAGCGACGTGTGTGTGTGTGAGAGAGAAAGTGTGATTAGCCGCTGCCCTGCTAGCTTCAACATCGAGTATTTTAGTACTTTTTTAAATAAATAACGACTACTAAACACACATCAGCACGTTTACCACAGAACACAATAGCTCTGGATCACTAGTACTCGCAGTTTGCAAGTGTTTTGTGATTAAGTGCGACTCGGCCTTGTAGGCCGCAGCTGCACCGCGCTGACAGTTTCCTGAGACCCGGTTAAACAGCGCTCTATTCGGCCCACTCCCTCAGGAAAACCCGAGGCTCGAGTTTGTTTACCAGGCCTCAACTGCAACTTTGCTGCACGAAACACGTATTAAAGTATTAATTAAAATAAATGTAACATAGGCCTTTTTTTTGCTTTACTAATGTGTAAAAACTTCATTTTGTAAGAGTGTGATATTCTGTAACCACCACGCCATGTTCAACAGGCAGACATTTAGAGTTGGGCCTTTGTGGAAAAGCGCGGTCGGGGCACCGGCGCCATGTTTGCGGCCACAGTTTAGTAGTTAGGAAACCAACCTCCGACTCCTCCGTCCGTAGCCGCCGTATCTGCGCGGGGGTCCTCCGCGGCGGCCGTAGTGCGAGTCCGGGGGTCGGCCGTAACGCGCCATTTGGACGCGCAGCTCCCGTCCGTCCAGCAGCGCGCCGTCCATGGCGTCCATCGCGTCCTCGGCGTCCCGCTTGTCGTGGAAGCGCACGAAGGCGAAGCCGCGGCTCTCCTTGGTGTAGCGGTCTCGCGGGATGTACACGTCTCCGACGCGGCCGTACTTCTCGAAAACGCGCCGCAGAGTCTCGGGCGAGGTTCGGTAAGTCAGATTATCCACTTTCAGCGAGGTCATGCCCTCAACATCGGGCGGAGGTCTGCCGTAACTCATCCTTATCTTCACTTCTCACTGCTTTACTCACCTTTCACACGGATAAAGCTGAAATATCACAGAACCGAGAACAACAAGAACCGAACCCGACCTGCTCTAAACTCAACCCAACACGCCGCGCGCCGAAACCTAAAATGGCGGCAAGCACACTTCCGGGGCGGGTCTACACAGCAAGCGGAAGTTCTTCTTCTTCTTCTTCCGGTTTTATGGCGGTTGGCAACTAGCTTCAATGGTGCATTACCGCCACCAGCTGGACTGGGGTGTGGTACTCGAGTTTAAATAAAAAAAAAAACTAAATTCTTCTAATTAGACCTGTGTTCCTTAAGAAACTAAATACATATTTGAAACAGATTTCACCTGTACTTCTTTGCAGAATGTCCTCCAAGTTTCTCTTGCAACTGTAAAATTAATCTTTGTCTTTCTTCCTGGTATTTAGGACAGTGGAAAATAACCTGCTCTGTAGACTCCGGGCTGCCACAGAAATCACAGTTTCCATCTGCATGCTTTTTTATCATCACCAAAGAACTATTTAATCTTGTGTGACCAAACCTCATTCTCGTAAAAGCATCCTCCTCTTCCTTACTTCTGTTGGTGTTTCTGCTTTTTCCCACTTTGTTCTGGATATTATAAAACTGTCTCCCAGTCTGGCCATTATCCCATAATGTTTGCCATTTTCCTTTAACTATGCTCTTAATCATACTTTTAATTTCTGCCTTGCTGTAAGTGACTTCGATATCTATGCTGGGATTCCCAGCTGCTTGTTTAGCGCACTTATCTGCCATCTCATTCCCTACAACTCCGATATGAGCTGGTACCCATACAAGAGTTATCCTAACTCCTGTCTTTAACAGATCATTTGCAGCTTGTAATATTTCATACACAATGTCCTGCCTTGATTTTGACTGCGACGTTCCAATGCTAATCAAAGCTGAGCTGGAGTCTGAAGCAATTACTGCCTCCTTGGCCTGTTAGCTTCCACCCATAGCAGAGCTCGCCACACGGCAACCAACTCCGCTGTATAAACCACTAGATCATCATTGATTCTTTTTCCTACTTTGACTTTTAACTTTGGGATAACAAAAGCAACCCCAACTCTTTTACCAGCCATTTTAGAGGCATCTGTATATAGAGTTATATCCTCTCTATACGTCTCCATAAGATCGCTCTGAACCCTTAATTTGTCCATGTTACTCTCTTGCATCTCCTCTAATAACCCCAGGTCAATGGATCTCTCTTTAAAGACCCATGGTGGGACAGCTGGGATAGGCACAGTAGGACTTATCTTTAATTCACTAAACCCTGTCTCATTAACTTTGTCATTAATCACCCAACCAAAACTTCTGACTTGGACATTTCCACGCTCTTGACATTGCCTCAGGACTGGTTGACTCATATGATTTTCATTATGACCCTTTAAATTTGCCCAATACACAATGGCTAACTGTTCTCTTCTAAGATGAAGAGGCATTTCTCCATCTCCACCTGGATAGCTGACACTGGAGTAGTTTTAACAGCACCGCAGCATAACCTTAATGCTTGATTTTGGATCACATCCAACTTATTCCGCAGTGTTTTGGCTGCAGACCCATATATTATACTTCCATAGTCAAGCACAGACCTAATCAAACCTGTATACATTGTTTTTAGAGCATGTCTGCTTGCTCCCCACTCCACTCCGCATAGACATCTCATTACATTTATTACTTTCTTGCATTTATCAATCATTTTTTGTATATGCACTGTCCACGTTAATCTTTGGTCAAACCATAAGCCCAGGTATTTAAATGAGTCAACCCTTTCCAATTCATTAGCAGAGAGATTCACTTTTATATCCTTAACCATTTTCTTTCTTGAGAAAACCATTATTTTAGTTTTGTCAATAGAGATCCTAAAACCTAGCCTGGGAAATCCCATGCTGCTTTGCACAATCGTTCCGATCTGAAAAGACAGCATGGAAACTATGGTCTAAAGGCTCGCCTGAGTTAGGGAGCCAATCAGAGAGTGGGGAGGGGTGGAAAGACGGTGACGCGTACTACTCGACAAACGGAAGCTTGTAGTTTATTTGGGACTGTTTACGGATCACATTTAACATGGCGGCGAGCGATACGAACCAAACTTTCGATCAAGCTTTAGACACTGTTCTGAATAGTTTAGAGCAAAAGTTTGTTTTAAAAAAAAGAACAGCGTTTGGCGTTTCAGTCTTTCTTCGTCTTCTTCATCGCTCTAACTACGTCACCGGGTACAACTGCCATGATTGGCCATGGGCTACGTATACGCCAAATGATAGACATTCGCACCGTCCAATAAACGGCCGTTGACAATCGTAAACCACACCTCCCCTACGAGAAATTCAATAGGCGGATTCTCATCTCATCTCATTATCTCGAGTCGCTTTATCCTGTTCTACAGGGTCGCAGGCGAGCTGGAGCCTATCCCAGCTGACTACGGGCGAAAGGCGGGGTTCACCCTGGACAAGTCACCAGGTCATCACAGGGCTGACACATAGACACAGACAACCATTCACACTCACATTCACATCTACGCTCAATTTAGAGTCACCAGTTAACCTAACCTGCATGTCTTTGGACTGTGGGGGAAACCAGAGCACCCGGAGGAAACCCACGCGGACACGGGGAGAACATGCAAACTCCACACAGAAAGGCCCTTGCCGGCCCCGGGGCTCGAACCCAGGACCTTCTTGCTGTGAGGCGACAGCGCTAACCACTACACCACCGTGCAATAGGCAGATTCCAGACCATATTTCACTTGTGATATGGTCTGGTGTTAACCAGACTACCTAAAACCCCATCTATTGGACCATTTATTCACTACATCAACTGCTTGCTGTATCTTACTCACCACAAGTTCAATATTTCTCCCTCTTTTCCATAAAGCATCATCATCTGCAAACAATGCTACATCCACAAAATTCTCTACTTCCTTAAAAATATCATTTATCATAATGGAAAACAGTAAAGGACTGATAATGCTCCCTTGTGGGATACCATTTTCTACCTGATACCGCTCACTTGTCACTCCGTTAATCCTCACCTTTATTGTTCTATCTGATAAGAATTCCTTAACCCATGTAAAAACTCTTCCCTTGACTCCCATATGATTTAACTTAATCAAAAGGCCCTCCTTCCACATCATGTCATACGCTTTCTCAATATCAAAAAAGACAGCCACACCTGATTCCTTATTCACATGGGCTCTTCTTATGGTATCCTCTAAATATACTAAAGGGTCCATGGTGCCTCTGCCTCTTCTAAAACCACTCTGATAATTTTCTATCAGTCCTTTAGCCTCAACTGTATATATTAGCCTGTTATTTATTATTCTTTCCATTGTTTTCCCCATCTGAGATGTTAGTGCTGTTGGTCTGTAGTTGCTAGGGATCTTTGGGTCTTTCCCAGGCTTTTTAATAGGGATAATTATAGATTCTTTCCATACTTTTGGTATTATTCCCTCTGTCCAGACCCTATTATAAAGACCCAATAGAACTTCCTTTCCTTTATCAGTTAGGTTCTCTAACATAGAATAACAAATCCCATCCTCCCCTGGAGAAGACTTACCTAACTTTCTTAGTGCATTATTAAGTTCAGTTATTGTGAGTAGTTCATTCAACTCCTCACCAATCACCTCTTCACAGTCCTGCTGACAATTTTTAACTGTTTCTGCCCTTGCTCTCTTTTCCTGATGGCTAAGATTTTCAGTGCTGTGTACCTTACTAAGGCTACATCCACACGACAACAGCAACGAGATTTTTTTTTTAAATATCGCGTCCACATGGGCAACGGATCAGTTAAATTTTGGGTCCATATGGCAACGCAACGCTTGCTGAAAACGATGCAATACACATGCCACACCTCTACGTGCGCTGTAAGACGGTCCCATCGGAGACACCAGAACAATGGAAGAAGAAGTACATGCATGCGCATAAACCCCTTCTTCTGTAGCATTAGCCACATTAGCTTCCGCAGTGTTTGGACTAAAGACTCTGCCCTAAGGGCAGAGTCTCTCTCTCTCTCTCTCTCTCTCTCTCTGTCTCACTTTGCACCATTACACAATAAATATTCACAGTGAAAATATTTTGTAAGCGCGTTTCATGAACCAAGTTATAGGATTTGTTGACAACTCACATCGAGTTCGTTACACTTCTACCCAGCGTGAAGCACTGACAGTCATGTGGTTGTGACATCATCGTAAACAAATCCGTTCTACTCATCCAGACGACTTCGCAACGGCTCCGTTGCCAGATTTTTCCACTCTGGAACCCGTTCTCAAAAGATTTCATTTTGGGGCACCCGAAACGCCAGTGCCGTGTGGACGCCAGGCTGAAACGATAAACAATTTTATCAGATTCACCTGAATCCGTTGCCATGTGGACAGGGCCTAAATGTCTTTGCCATTATCTCTGCTTTGTCAATACTACTAATGGCTATATTTTGACCGTCAATCAACACAGGATAACCATATTCTTTCCCACTTCCTTTCATTTTCTTTATCATGCCCTGGACTCTCTCCACTGGAGTAGTTCTTCCTATAGAATCACAAAACTTTCTCCAGTAACCATTCCCTTATGGTTTTCCTTACAACCGCTTGAGACTTCTTAAATCCAATTAAATTTTGGAAATTGTGCGTTCTTTTCAGGACTCTAAATGCTTTGTTCCCATCTTTTATTGCTTTTTTGCATTCATTAGACCACCATGGAACTATCTTACTTAACTGCTTAGGTTTGGACTTAGGAATGGCTAAACTTTCTGCACTAATTATGCCGGCACTAATATCTTTACATAAGCTTTCAATATCTTTATTTATATCTATTACTGACAGCATTTCATCACTTACCTCTCTAAATTTGTCCCAGTCCGCTTTCTCTAAAATCCATCTCTCATTTTTAACTTCATATTCAAATTGAACTTCCATACCCACTTGAATTTTAATAGGGAAGTGATCACTACCTATAGTATTATCATTCAATACCTCCCACTCACACTTATTTGCTAATGTTATTGTAGCTAATGTGAGGTCTATTGCTGACTCTGTGCCCCTAACAACATCCAATCCAGTACCTGACCCATCATTCAAACAAACTAATTCTTCCTCATCCATAAATTCTATAATCACATCCCCATTAACATCATTCTTATCCCCCCACAATGTACTATGTGCATTAAAGTCACCACACCATACCACTCTCCCTTTTGTATCTTTCCAAATTTCTGCCAATTGACTTAATTCTATTTGCCTACATGGGTTATAGTAATTTATTATTTCTATATTGCCTTCATTTGACCAGACCTCTATTATAGTGTATTCTAGATCTTTCCCTCTTGTAATTTCCCTATATTGAATACCTTTTTGTATGAATGTTATAACTCCTCCACCTTTTCCAGATTCTCTGTCCCTCCTTATTAAAGTATATCCCATCTCATCTCATTATCTCTAGCCGCTTTATCCTGTTCTACAGGGTCGCAGGCAAGCTGGATCCTATCCCAGGGTACACCCTGGACAAGTCGCCAGGTCATCACAGGGCTAAAGTATATCCTTTAATAATAAAATCCAGTTTGGGGATCAACCAAGTTTCCTGTATGCATATAACATTAGGTTTTATACTTAAATGATCTATATATTTTTTAAATTCCTGCCTGTGGGGCGTCGTGGCTCAGGTGGCTAGGGCGTCATACCATAAATCTGGGGACCTGGGTTTGATTCCAACCCAAGGTCATTTCCCGATCCCTCCCTGTCTCTCTCTCTCCCACTCATTTCCTGTCCTGTCTCTACACTGTCCTATCCAATAAAGGTGAAAAAAGCCCAAAAAAATAAATAAATTCCTGCCCGTTTGCTATTAAGCTCCTCGCATTCCATTGCAATATAAACAAGACCATTATCCTGAGCCAACCCGTACTTGAGATTGTTGTTGTACCTCTTCATTTAAAGCATCCCTGACTGATTCCCACAACAGTTCTTTTACACCCAAGAATTTCTCAGCAGATTTGACTATAATTTTAATTTTCTCTGTTCGGCTTGTAGTCTGTGCTGAACAATTGATAACCTCAGCCATGAACAATATAAAATTACTTTTAGACACAATCAGTGTTTCCTCTTTAATTTTGTCACACTTTACGCACGGCCTCCCCTCTTTCACAGCTGGGGCTGGGCCTGCTGCGACCCTTTTAACAGTTTTTGTTGCTTCTGCATATGATAACCCTTGAGTTACTTTGAGCCGCTGTACCTCTCGCATTCTCTCGCTCACTTCACATCCTCTGTAGGCAGAGCTGTGTCCCCCCACAATTACTACATTTTAACTTTGCGTCCTTGTCGCACTGCTCATATTCATGCTCTCCACTGCACTTACTACACCTTTGTTTCCCACAAGCGGAAGTTGTTTCCTTTCCTGCCTTATTACCATGGCTACCAATGATCGAGCTGGAAATGTTTTATATTTGTAATTTAATTATTATAGTTTTAAAGTTTTGCATACAAAGTATTTAAGGTGCTAAACATTAAATATCTTTTATATATGAGTGATTCCACGCTTATGGGTACTGAAATGGGGACATGAACTTATTTTTAAAAATTCACCTAAAACCATTTCTTTTTTTTTACCATCAGGTCACAAAACATGTAATCTTTAATGAATGATATGTTAAAAGATAACTTTAATTTTCTGAGATGTAATAAAAACTATATTTATATGCCAAAGTCAGAACGTAACAGAAGTGTTGTGGACATATATATTCTCAATTTTAACAATGTAGAATTACTTTTTGAAACATAGGAAGGTGATGTTTTAGCAAATATAATTAATAAACATGTGTAGTAGAATAAACATACACATTCTTTCAATAAGATTAACATGGTATAGAGCTAGATTGTAATTAATTTGTAACAGACGCGAGATGGACAATCGTAACAGAAGTAATGTAACAGACATCATTTTGGAACTCTTAGGCTTGACTTTGGCATATAAATATGTTTTTATTACATCTCAGAAAATTAAAGTTATCTTTTAACATATCATTCATTAAAGATTACATGTTTTGTGACCTGATGGTAAAAAAAGAAATGGTTTTAGGTGAATTTTTAAAAATAAGTTCATGTCCCCATTTCAGTACCCATAAGCGTGGAATCACTCATATATATATATATATATATATATATATATATATATATATATATATATATATATATATATATATAAAATACACAAACAGGAAATCTGTGTGGGTAACAAGTCTGGCATTATTTTGTGTAAACTCTTGCATTTAGTTGTGCATCCGTTTCTTATTCATTTAATTACATGCGACTTTATGTATTTGTTTGTTTGTATACAATGGTCTGTATGTGCAGCCTTTCCTTGGTGTTGATTTGTTTATATTGTTTACATATCTGTTTATATGTACAGTAGGGGAGAGCGGGGTAAGATGAGCCATTTTTTACTTATGTTGTCCTGGAGGTAAGGAAAAATCTCATCTCATCTCATTATCTGTAGCCGCTTTATCCTGTTCTACAGGGTCGCAGGCAAGCTGGATCCTATCCCAGCTGACTACGGGCGAAAGGCGGGGTACACCCTGGACAAGTCGCCAGGTCATCACAGGGCTGACACATAGACACAGACAACCATTCACACTCACATTCACACCTACGCTCAATTTAGAGTCACCAGTTAACCTAACCTGCATGTCTTTGGACTGTGGGGGAAACCGGAGCACCCGGAGGAAACCCACGCGGACACGGGGAGAACATGCAAACTCCGCACAGAAAGGCCCTCGCCGGCTACGGGGCTCGAACCCGGACCTTCTTGCTGTGAGGCGACAGCGCTAACCACTACACCACCGTGCCGCCATCTTTTATAATCTTTACTTCACTATATTGTACTTTGTTTGAACAATAAACACAATGTAAATTCTTGCATAGGTTTACATTTTGATGTTTTTTTAATTATTGGGTGTAATTAAAGTGAAACATTGGGCAGCACGGTGGTGTAGTGGTTAGCACTGTCTCCACACAGCAAGAAGGTTCTGGGTTCGAGGCCAGCGAGGGCCTTTCTGTGTGGAGTTTGCATGTACTTCCTGTGTCTGTGTGGGGAGGTTAGGATAATTGGTGGCTCTAAATTGACCGTAGGTGTGAGTGTGAATGGTTGTGTGTCTCTGTGTGTCAGCCCTGCAATAACCTGGCAACTTGTCCAGGGTGAACCCCGCCTCTCACCCATAGTCAGCTGGGATAGGATCCAGCTCACCTGTGACCCTGTAGAACAAGATAAGCGGCCACAGATAATGGATGGATGGATGGCATTGGTCACGCTGATTACAATACTGTGATCATGAAAAAAGTGAATTTGCAAACTATTTTTAAGTAAACAGTTTGTGCAATAAGCCTGTACAAAGAGTCAAATGTACTAATATAACTGGGGGGAAATTGGATATTAAACGGGTTTTTAAAAAAGCTTTAACACATAACATAAACTTTGTCCCTGTAGACATATAAGAATCACTACATCTTTTTATACGTGGAAATGTTATATTCCTTTATATCTACCAAAATCAGAGATTTTCTGACTCAACATCTGGATAAAAAAAGTCACTTAATCTTTGATAATTGATGCCTAAATAGACTTTAGATTAAACTATTGTGTGTGTGTGTGTGTGTGTGTGTGTGTGTGTGTGTGTGTGTGTGTGTGTAGTATATCTACAACACCCTCCATGATTATTCTCCCCCCTTGTAAAGATTAGTAAAAAGGGCTCGAAAAAAATCCACCTTTTGGTGAAGTAGCTTCATCTATAACTTCCAGGGGTGCCAATAATAGTGGCACATGTGTTTTTGTTGAAAATAATTATTTCTCAATGAGGGATTAGTTTTTCTCTGAATAAATTTATTTCAATCAAATGTTGGATTTTTCTTATTTTTTTCAGTGTCAGATGAAGCGACTTTACTAAAAGGTGGATTTTTTTCAAACCCTTTTGACTAATCATTACAAGGGGTGCCAATAACTATGGAGGCCACTGTAGTAGATAGAGTATAGTGTGTCAGTACAAGGAAAACAACAACAACAACAAAATGCAGGGAGGTTGCATGTAACTTTCGATTTGAAAACCAGTGGGGGAAAGAGTTATTTATGCAGGACAAGCTACCAGGTGCTCAGAGAGAAAGAATTAAAACCACAGTTAAACAGATAACAAATAAAAAGCACATGAATTTTTGTCTTTAGAATGATAGAATATTGTGTCAATTTAAACAAATATTAAGCACCTTAACTATGAACACGTGGCTATACATCAGCTAGTACACTATATACACTGTATACTCCACAGAATAAAAGATCTCCATGTTTACCTACCATTATACTGAGGCAATTCTTGAATCTGTTTGGTCAGAAAACGTTGATTAATGTTCTACAACAGCGTATAGATATTAATACAGCTGCACAGGTGCTCATTCTAATACAGTATGTTATCATTTCTATAGTAAGAACGCATTCACAGGGACTCGTATGTCAGATACGTCACAAAAATCCCCGGCTAATTGTAATCAGATAAAAAATATGTTTTATTTAACAAACAAGATCATATAATTGTTAGTACGGTGAAGTTTTCTGTAATGAGATGTTTATTTAACATTTATGGAAGGAGTCTCCAGTGTCAGCGCTTTGCTAATGTAAGTTTTGCGCTTTGTTTTTTGGTTGCATGTTTGTTTGTTTTTGCACTCTCAGAAAATAGAGTATTGTACCTGTGTATGCTCTTTGCATACGCACCAATCTGAAATTACTCAGAACGCTAGCGTGGCCCATTGCAACCCATGGGCGTGAAAGCTGGACTTTAAAAAAAGACGATGATAAAAACAAAATAGAGGCTTTCAAGCTCTGTGCCTGTCAGAGATTTCTCAGAGTCAGCTGGACTGAAATGAGAACGAACCAGTCCATACTGGAAGAACTTCAAACCACACTCCAGTCGCTACAACACACCATGGAGAGGAAGCTCAACTACTTTGGACACATGACTAGAGCCAGCAAGCTTTCTTCTGTTATCCTACAGGGGAAGATGGAAGGTCAGAGGCCAAGAGGCCGACCCAAAAGAAGACGCTCAGATGACATCAAAGACTGGAGCGGGATGTCGCTGGTGAAATGTAGCAGGACGGCATACAACAGGAAACAGTGGAGAGATACAACTAAATCCATGATCTCCGACCCTTATTCACGAGGAAGGAAACAGAAGAGATGATGATTGTACCTTTAGGGGTACAACGGCTTGTCACTGGATCAGTACCCTCTAACGCAGTGTTTCTCAACCACTGGGCCGCAGCCCATTAGTGGGCCACGAAGCACCCTCTAGTGGGCCACAAATTTTTTTTTTCAAGTTGAAGCTAACTTTTACTCATAGTAGGGTATGACTGCTGGGTTGCGTCCGACGTCACATTCACCTCATTAAGCTACAGTCACATTACAGCTCGCGATGCTTAACGATGGGTTACCAATGAAAATGAGGCATTTTGGTGGCGATATACACGTGAGCTAAAAGTTGTGGTCACACAGCAGGCAAACACTTAACTGTCACACCTTTGTGCACTTGATTCTGGCGCAGCACTAGCGGCCGCGCCCACTCACGGAGCGCATTGTGCATGCTCTTGAGACCCAGTCGTTATGGGAAACACCTGATACTGATTTGGGCACAATCAGCGCACGCAGATAGGGATGCTGTTTTCACAGAGGCTTTGCGAAGTATTATCATCATCACTGTCCTGTTTGTTTCGAGCCATGTTTATAACGCTGTTTAAATCCTCTGCTTTATGATTCTGCTTTCGTTTTTGTAAACATCACACCTGCTAATAAACACTCTTCCTGCACGTAGATCCGTCTCCCGCCGTCTATCTTGTAGTGTCCTGATCCCCAGATCTTTAACCCAGACACATATAAAAAGTTGTTCTCTTCCAGGTTTTCTCTGTGTGTCCATGTAGAACGATGTCTGCAGCACCAGGTAGTCTGAGATGTCGGGGAACTCAACAGATGGATAATTTCCCAATTCATAGGAAAAATCTTTCTTTGTTAGCGTGTAAGGATCGAATCCCATTGAGTGGTTTCTATAGCCACTTCTTGGTTTTAATAACTTGCTTGTTTGCTGAAACCAAACATGGCAATAAGTTCTTGTGTTAATGGACCAGACTCCACTTTTGGATCATTAATCCCTTTTGAGTGAGAATGCCCTGCAGGCATGGGTTTGGCTTCATACCTACAATTAAAAACAGTTTGTTTTTATTGCATTTATTTAATTCCTGGGCTCAGATCTGTAACAGGGAGTGATGTTGGATCCCATTAATACACTTTACAGTAGATTATTAGATGCTATTAGAATAGATGAGCCAAAATAATCGGGGATCTTTTTTTAATGGGCCCCGATTCGTTATGAGTATGAATAGGTGGGCCTTAAAGTAGAAACGGTTGAGAACCCCTGCTCTGAGGTACTTATTTGTACCCTTTATATATTGTTTGGGAACATAAATGTACTTTTTTGGCCCCATAGTTACCTTGAGGTCCAATAATGAGTCCTAGGGGGTACATTAGTGTAGATTGTACCTTGGGGGATAGAAATTGACTCCTACTGTAGCCCTGTTTCTGACAGTGTTTTAAATTCAAGAAAGAGAAAAAAAGAGAGGCTGATGAGAGAATGACTGTAGCTGCAATAATGTAAGTAATAACAGGACGACTCCGCTGTGCTTCAGGCTCCATCACCCTGTCGTTGATTATTTTCTTCTAACAGCATGCCCTGCAGTGTTTTATTCCTTACACAGTGCTTAAATGTTTGATGTTCTCTGTACGATGTTGCCATGATTAAAGCTACCCCCATATCCCCATGCATGACCATCACTCCTGGACTATATTCCAGTTTTCAGTGAATAAGTTCCATCCATTCACTGTTTTATCCCAGTTTACTGAAATGTCAGAATCTTCGACAAATGTTATTTCATAAAGACTTGCTGATGATATTATAGCCTAACGAGAACTGTAACACAAACTAGGCTGAGCCGATTACACGTCCCTACCCTGTTGAGCTTTTTAACTGCGTTGCTATATAAAAGCCTGCTGTGTGGAATCAATTATGAATATTATTAGAGTAATGTGGGACACCAGGCTCCGTTTAATTCAGCTCTTGTTTTTGATATCGCTACTGACAAACACTGCAGTGCAGATTTTTTTTTTTTTGGCTCCCCAGGAAGCCTGAGCCAGCCAAGTTTTGATTCCTATCATAGAATTATTGTTTACTCTCGACCTCCTCCATGCAGTTCAGGAATGCAGAGACTCCGTTCTAAATAAAATCAGAAAAATAAATAAGAATTGGTGAAATGTGACTCATTGAGGATGTACCATGGGAAAACAGTGTCATGCATTAATGAAGAGGAGATGTATGGAGTGTGTATGGTGGCTGTGGTGCACTGCAGTGCTCGACAGATTGGTAGGTTTTTTTACGCAGCACAGTAGATGAGTTGTTTTTAGGAAAATAACACCTGTGAGGCAAACAGAAAATCGCAAACATTTACTGATCACTTTAAAGTTATATAAGGAAGTTGGAAAATAATTTACCAGTTGGCAGAGATGGTCTTTGACCAGATCACCCTGCGATTTGGCAGTTGATTATCAGCTCAACAGACCAAGATTTGTTTCATTCTCAAACTTTTTATAGCCATGGAGCCTTTTAGCTGTAAAATAAACTCAGATCTCAGTACTGATTTATTTCATGAACATGATTTAACTTACTATTTGGAGTCAGAGAGTCATCTATTCCTGAATTTTCCACGAAGGGAACATATTAGGGTCCAAGCTGACATTATTTAGGCTATAGGGCAACTTGTTTTTGAGTGACTGATGTTAGAATTAAATTAATTCAATTCGCAGGAACAAACGTAACTAAAAGAACCCAATAATAATTATTGTAACGTTCCTTTCCTTCGATTAATAAGATTAATACTATATATAGTGCATGGTATTGTGTTCCTCAGTATATTAAAATAGGAAATAAATATAAAATAAACAATATAAATAATAGTTCTGGGTAATAATGGTTATTATTCTATCCACATTCACTGGATATGAGCAATCACATGCTCTGATTGGCTACTCTACTACTAGGATATCAGCTCATATCCCATAAGTAGAGAAAAACAAAATGGTGGTGCATGTTGCTGAACCAACCGAGGACAAAATAAAAACTCGACTTGAAAACAAAACCCCCAAAAATAAAAAAAGCAACAAATATGGAATTAAAGTATTTGATGGTGAGAACATATCTTTTTAAAAATTTTTCAAGAATTATTATTATTATTGCATTTTTTCCAAAATTGCTCCTGTCATTTCACTGGTTTGTTTACATTCTAAACGGAAATTATTTTGTTGGAAGTTTTGTATAAAGTTTTTATTTGCATTTATTATTTTGCATTAATTTAATTTGCAAAAATTAAAAAGGCTCTGTTTCTTCAAATCCAGTGAATGTGGATAGAATAAAACAGTTATTCCACTCAATCTCATTGTACATGGATTACAGACAACTCGGTGCTACGCGCCTCATCAGCTCTCAGCTCATGTACGACTCGATTTCATGGAATAACTGTTCAATATTATCCATACAGGACACTTTTTCAATGGAATAAAAACGTGTTCTGTTCCCTTCTAGCGGGTTTCATTCATTTGGTTTGATAGCATGCAATATTGTTATTGTATTGCTTATCCTATGTGTATTACGTCACTCTACCCAATGGAGAATGAGCATTGAATATGGGTTATGATATTGCATGGTTGTCAAGACAACATGACGCCACATGTCAGAGACGTAAAACTACCATGCTAGCTTGTGACTGTGACAATTTGTAAACAAACATGGCCGCCAGGTTTGCTTCGTTAAATACAGAAAATTTTGAGAGAATTTTGAAAGAGAAAGATGCGTTGAACATCTGAAAGGAATGTGTATGTATAATAATAATAATAATAATAATAATAATAATAATCATCATCATCCATCCATCATTATCTGTAGCCGCTTTATCCTGTTCTACAGGGTCGCAGGCAAGCTGGAGCCTATCCCAGCTGACTACGGGCGAAAGGCGGGGTACACCCTGGACAAGTCGCCAGGTCATCACAGGGCTGACACATAGACACAGACAACCATTCACACTCACATTCACACCTACGCTCAATTTAGAGTCACCAGTTAACCTAACCTGCATGTCTTTGGACTGTGGGGGAAACCGGAGCACCCGGAGGAAACCCACGCGGACACGGGGAGAACATGCAAACTCCGCACAGAAAGGCCCTCGCCGGCCACGGGGCTCAAACCCGGACCTTCTTGCTGTGAGGCGGCAGCGCTAACCACTACACCACCATGCCGCCCAATAATAATAATAATGTCTGGGTTTTTTTCGTGGTCTATCAGATATATTCCATTCAGCTACTCATCTTTGACTCGTTCAGTATCATGCTCGCTGAATGGAATATATCTGATAGACCACTCAACACCAGACAATATTATTTAAATATTTCTTCAATACACACGGATGCAGAAGTTTGTTCTTGCGCTTACGGTTTATTGAACACAGTCTACGGTCGGCTCAATTTAATTCATTCACTGTTTCTCTTCTTTCAGCTCAGAAGAACAAATGCAAATCACAAATTGTCCAACTTTTCTCCTGCAAGGTCTGGTGTGTATAAAACACAGGCATTCCAGCAATTGATAAGCAAGTCCCTTAATCATTGTTCATTACAACTAACTGTACACAAAATCCCAGCCAACAAATCCCCATAGGTCACTACAGTATATTATAATAACGTTAATAATGCATGGGTTTCCTCCAGGTTCTCTGGTTTCCTCCCACTGTCTATGAACATGCAGTCAGGTGGACTGGCTATGCTAAACTGCCCATAGTTTGTGAATGAGTGTGCAAATACTTGTGTCTGATGCCCTGTGATGGACTGGCATCCCATCCTCCAGTTCATGATGTACTCCCACTTTTGTTCCTAGTGATGCCAGGATTAGCTCCGGATCCACCACGGCCCTTGAAAATGAACAAATGAATGATTGTATGTTGTGTTCTCCACAGATATGCACTATATGGACAAAAGTATTCATGGTCTAATGGTTAGAAAAGCAGCTTTGGGACCAGAAGGTCACTGGTTTGATTCCCTGAATCAGCAGAAATGACTGAAGTGCCCTTGAGCAAGATACCTAACCCCCTACATCGCTCTGGATAATAGCATCTGCTAAATGTTGTTAATGTGATGTAAAAGTACAGTATGTGGACACCTGAACTTGACACTTGAACTCGAATGTCCTGTAAAGAGCCTTGACCTCAACCCCACTGAACACCTTTGGGATGAACCGAAACACTGACTGCCTGCACCCCAGACTTCCTCAAGGGGAAGGTTCGTTGGGGAAACCATGGTCTAACGGTTAGCGAAGCAGC